>NC_054534.1:25742188-25947188 GCF_017654505.1 Polyodon spathula | reverse complement strand
GTGACTTGAAGATACAGTAGAGCACTTGTCTTTTTCATCATCCTCATACTGCCACATAGCTCTATAGCACTGTGGCTAATAGGTGTGAAGAAAGACATATCACAGACTAGGTTATGTGTAGACAAAAATGACTATGCACTTTAGGCATGACACCATGCCCTTGAGTTCCCTAAATGTTACCAAAATGAGCACTTGAATGCTTTTGTCCTTGTGTGTTTTATGACACCACGTGCGATACAAATGTACCGTATAATGTGCGTTAGAAATCAAGGTAAAAAGAAAAATATTCTTTTACTTTGAAGTTATGTGAAATTTCACCCAAACATTTTTTTTAAAGGGATGATATGTCAATTCATTTTCAGTAACACTGAATAAGACAACTTTTGTGATAAGACAACTGATAAGATAAGACAACTTTTGTGATCATCCTATGGCCCTAGCCATCATTTATAACATTGGGTAGGTTAATGTGGTGCAGACTTAAACAGATCTTTTTTTAATTTAATTTAACCCGCAGGTTTCATTTGATTCTAGGGTTTTTTATTGGGTTTGGGATTTTAAAGAGTAAGTAGTTTCAAGTTACATGCTCCTATTGCATTGTTCACAGTCCCTGTAGTGATTTATGATATTTGCAACCATAGCAGTTACTTATGTGTTTGTTTGAACTTTTTGATATGGTCTGTGCTAAGGGTCTTTGGCTATCAGAAGCTGACTTCTAGTTGCCAGCTATCGACAAATGCAATATAGTCTAGAGATCAACTGCCTTTATGATAGTCAGCACCAGCAGCATCTTGTGGGCAGCTGCTTTGGATCAAGTTTCCTTTCGTATTTATGGCAATACAAAGTACATGATCAGCAGACTGTGCTGGCTGTTAAAGACTAGTTAGCTGATCTAGCCTGTGTTTCTCATGTCCAT
Organism: Polyodon spathula; assembly: GCF_017654505.1. Taxonomy (NCBI): domain Eukaryota; kingdom Metazoa; phylum Chordata; class Actinopteri; order Acipenseriformes; family Polyodontidae; genus Polyodon; species Polyodon spathula. Next base: position 25,946,272 of record NC_054534.1, on the reverse strand, counting down.
GGCTGGCAAACAGAACTGCAGTGCAGGTTTTGAACTGAGGTCAAAAAATCTGAGCCAGACTGAATGAAAATTAAAAAAAAAACAAAAAAAACAAAACCCTTCCCACAAAAAATATTTGTGTAATTGCAAAAAGAACCATTCGCAAACATCATAGAGATACCGTAACAGTAAACAAAAAATAGATATATTTAAAAGTTTGAATCTTCTTGCTCATGATCTGTGCTATTAGGCAAGAAAGAAGTAACCTTAAAGTGGTCATCTGTGACAGATTGTTCTGTAAAAATCAGAGGAATGAATATGGAAAATATGTGTCAGTTGGCTTTAATCATGTTGACATTTTGTTTATACTCTCCAGCCTCCTCCGGAGATCTATGATAAGCAACTTGATGAAAGAGAACATACCATTGGTGAATGGAAAGGTAATATACAAGTGTAGCCTCTTGCCTGATTATACAATCACTTCAAACTAATTTCATGCGCAGGTTCTGTGTTTGTGAGATATTGCCTTAGCTCTGTCTACATTAACATCCTATTCTACTCTCAAATTAAAAAAAAAAAACAACAGCATATTACATGTTAAAAATGATAACTGAAGACCTTAATAAAGATATTCAGTCATTCACATAGTGACGTACAATACTGATGCATGTCACTATGTGAATGCTATTCTTGTTTGGGTATATGTACAGCATTTTACAGAAGTGTCTTCTTTTAATGGACCGTGTCAGTGAATAGATTAATAAATGAAAGCCTTGATAGTTTTATGAATATTTCCAGAATGATGTCCCTGTGCTGGATGTTTAATAACAGACAGATACCACTTAGTTTGCTGTCCTTGTGGAGATAGTGGATAGAGTAGGAACTGAGAGAGGAAACAAAACTATAAAAAATTAATAAACAGCAAGCTATATATAATGTATAAATATAGCCCAAAATGAGCTTTACTAATGAATGAAAACTAATTTGAATGTATATATAATTTGAGAGAATAAGCAGCCAGTGGTAAAAAGTTAAATGACTTAAGATCCTTTACTAACTGAATTTGATGCTACATATTAAGTGGTCTTTTTAATTCCCAGTAAAATAGTGGTATTAATTATATGCATACAACTGCAAGCCCTTGTGTAATATTGTTCCTTCAAGTTCACAGCATGTGGTGAAAACTGCAGCTAGAGCACTGCACTGAAACAGACATCATCAATTCCTTTCAGAACTAATCTACAAAGAAGTAATGAACTTCGAGGAGAAAACTAAAAATGGTGTTGTGAAGGGACAGCCATCTCCTTCAGGTACTCTCAGTACATAACCTAATCGTTCTGTAAGTGAATTTAAAAAGAATAAGTGGGTTCACTTTCAACAAAGTATTCATTGTGCTGATTTCATTTGTCCTCGTCGATCATCTTGTTTTCTTAGTAAAATTAACTAAAATATATATATATATATATATATATATATATATATATATATATATATATATATATATATATATATAATACATGTATATCATGTTAGTACATTCTATTTCGTGTTGAACATGTTTTTAGATAATGTTATAAAAAAAGACAAATACATTGGGAAAATATTTTTTTGTTTAAAAAAAGGGTGCAGGCATGGGGAAATTCACATGTGCATTACATTGTGTTTCCACAACTTTGTATGCATATGTCATATATTAAGGATGGAGTCTACGGTTCATATTCTGTGTGGTTGACTATTCTTAATTATGGGTGATGAAGATACAATATATGTACTTTTATTTTTTAATATAGCTAAATGAAAACCTTTAACATATATGCAAATTGGTAATGGCTAATACATTTCCAGTGAATCAGAGCAGTGTTGCTGAATTACATGCAACCTTTACTGGCTATCGGTAGTTTAAAGAGCAACAGTTGATGTTTAGCACATTTACAATCTTTGCATATCTTTGGAACTGTATAACTTAATTTAAAGTTAACCTGGAACACACTTTGTAGTTTCACAGTATTAATTTTGATGCAGTTTTCTCTGAATGTGCTAAGAATGGGTTGGGAAATCTAAGGACAGCCTTATCATCAGCAGAATGTGAAACATACAGCGGTTAATAGGAATTCAGAATACCTTGATAAAATGTCAGAATGATTATATTTACAATAATTCTGACAAAACAACACTGACAGAAAAAAAAAGTAAATGTGGAAAAAATCCCTGTATGGAAGTTTTGCTTTGAACCAGTATTTTGTTGTTTGGAAGCTTTTATTTTCAAACACTAGAGGGCAGTAAAGTACTGCTGAGGGTAAGGGTAAGGTAGTGCCATTTAATTTCGTATTTTGTTTCGTTAGTAAGTCTAGAAATTGCAGTTATGTATGGGCTTAGCAGAATTTATTTTACTTATTTATTTATTAGTTTTTTTATAATAACACAAATACCCCCTTTGGCTGTTGTTCAGATTATCAGACAGATTTATCTGCTACAAGAGAACATCAATGAGGTAATAAATTTCAGCTTTTGTCAATAGTCCATCGTAATGAATTTCATTCTTTAGCAGGTAAGTTATACATGTCAGCACAAAAGCCTGTTTAAGATGTTCAGTATGATAACTTGAGAAAACAGATAAATAAACAAAATAATACTCTAAAGCTCCTCAAACACAGCTTCTGTAGCTACTTCGGTTAACTCAGGCAATTCCAAATATCACAGGAGTTTAAAATGTTCATGAAAGTGTTCAATAATTGTTTTCTTTGTATGGTCTGCTTGCTATTAAATTAGCAGTAAAATTGTAATACATGCAGGTTTATTTAGCATTTTGGTCAACAAATAAAACAGACTTCACATCTCTTGAAGTAGATTCTTCTGATGCCATATTAAGTAAAAGAAGATCATTTAGAGGTGTTTTGTGGTATATATAGTACCATTTTAGGATGTTTGTAAATGTTTAAAACATGAACTGCATATTGCAGCACCTCTAAGAACCTATATTTGGCGTGATTCAAATTTGTTTTAGTAGAACAGAATAAAGACACTAATGAGAATGTTGAGAATGTATGTGGATTTGTGGACTGGATCCCATATTACAACCCATGTTTTCGTCTCTTTGAGAGGCGACATCTTGTTTGCAGGGGGGATCGCGGGGGGTGGGGCTGGGGGTGCGCCAGTATACATACATAATGTCATTCACATTACATTTGAAAATAGCACAAAAATACATGCACAGCTAGAAAGCAAAACAGTGAAGAAGCCCAGTGTATTTAAAACCATTGAAGAGGTACACCCATGTATTTACAACCGCCTTATACACAATGATACATTCAGTGTTGTCAGCTTATATGGTGCCAACCCAGGCTGCTTAAAGAGGGATCCAACAATGTTAGATAATACAATAGACATAGTATCAGCAATAGAAGAGTAATCAAACCCCTGAAATCGTGTGAGCAAATGTAACTATGCCTGTGTTTATCTAGGTCTCAGACTGGTGTACTGGACAGTGTTTCACAGCATCTAAGTGATCGTGTGGCCCTGAAGTCTGATAAAATCAAGGCTCTGTTGTAAATTCTAGTTCATCTGTCTTGTTTTATAGGGGTCGTCACATTTCTATTGCTGTCCTTTAACTAGCACTGTTATCCACAGACAGCTAGCAGATAAATGCGAGATTTATGGTAGGGGGTCTTAGCAACTGAATTCATTTTCTCAAAGGAGTGCAACATTTATTATTTCCATGGGTCAGAACTGAAAATCGAATGTTCTCCATGGCAAGAGCAGTTTCCGTTCAAGCTATCAGCATATAATTATAAAGAATGCTTTTGACGGGTTCCAGGTAATACACAACCATAATAACATGTTCATCACACAGTACATTTCCCCTCTTGGTCAAAAAGTTTGTAATTTAAATCCTGCCTGGAGATAACCAGGCCATTTTTCATCTGTCACCCACCCCAGTCATGAAGTGCATCCTCACTGTACTGTTGCAGGGTCCATTCTCAATGAGCACAGTTGTTGTTTGCTTTACGGGTATTCAGCACCCAGACTATTGTTGTAAGGAGGGAGAGTGATGAGCCAGGTGCTCTGGCTTATCTCCCCTGTAAACTTCACATCCTTATTTCACCTGTTTTGCCAATGCTATTCATGCAGTATTGTGATGGCTGTTCACTCCTAAGGGAAGTGTTCTTATTGCACAGATCATATTGTAGTTTAAGGTTTCATTTAAGGTTAGATTTAAACCATTGCTCATTTTAATTATTGTGATTACTGTAACTTTCTCCTTAAATAAATATGCAACAGCAGTAGTAGGTTTGCTAGAATACTTGTGATGGTAGAGTGCCTTATGCAAGTGAAAGAAAAAGAACCATATAACCCCACTCCCGCTAAATATCATTAGGCCTAACTCATTCTATCATAATAGTTCCTATTCAAGTACTGATTATCAGCTTACACCAATTCATTCATCAATGAATAATGAAATGCTTAGATAAGCTAACTGGCAGCAAAATAGTTTTTGTCATGTGGAGACTTTATTTTTTTTTTAAGCATAATGTGCAAACAGTGCATATTTCACTCCTAACATGAGCCAGCCAAAACTATTCTCCACAAAATGGGTGCCTTAGGGGAAAAGAGCTGTGCTGTGAAAGACATGAAGGCTGCCTTCCATAGCTCATTTTCATTTCAATTAAGGTCTATGAGAGGAGTTATTTTTCATAGCCTGTTTTGTTTTCAGCTTCATGACACAACTTGATAATCAATGACAATAGCAATCTAGTTCCATAGGGACTGCTACCATTATTACTGCACAGAAAATGCATAGCGATTGGGATTCCTGTTTGGATATTAACTAGAAACATTAAATAATCATGCTTCAGTGACGGGTAGATGTGCATGATACAACTCAAAGGTCTAATGTTACCAGAACAAGCCTTTCCCTCCTTCTAATATAAAAAACAAAACAAAATTTATAGCCTTGTCATCGATGAACGGTGAAATGAAGCTTTTTTGAGGAACGGGTCGTTTTAAAGGTTTTGTCTTGAAATATATAATTAAGGAAGTCTTTTATTCTAAAAACTGTATTCATCAAAAAGTGAAGACGAATAAGATATTGTAGCGATACTGTGATATGCTGTTTACTGCGTTGTGCAGTGCCGGTGAGACCTTTGCTCCTGATTGGTCTTAAAGGACAGGGACAGAGCCAATAGGTTTGTCAGGCTCGACCGGTTCATTTGTGTAAAGGGGCAGGGCTGAAGGTTTAAAAAGAAGACAGGTACCGCCAGTTTGGGGCTGTGTGTTGGGGATTGTTTTGTATGCAGTAGGGCTGTCAGTTAGGCCTTCAAATAGGAATTGATTAATTGGGCAACAAAGTATAATCGTTCAAATAAATATCGATTATTGTACCACACACATACATTTTTTGCTCCCCCACCCCCAAGACATGATTATTTTAATATCATTGCTGTTCAGTAAAAGTTTGTGCACAACAACTGAGTGCGAGGAATAATTAACTGTAATATACCTTTGCGCGTGGTACTGCAGGAGTACCAGCATAAAAATGTTTTATCTAGACATGCGGAACTGGTTCATTTGAAACCGGGTACCCAGTTCCTGCTTTGGAACCGATGAACCGGATACAAATATGGATACAAAAATCGATTATTAAAAAACATCAAACAATTAATTATCAAAGACTTTTAATTTCTGTCAAAAATACATTTGATAACTATAACACGTTTATACTTAGACCCCCCCCCCCCCCCCCCCCCCCCCCCCCCCCCCCTTTGTGCTTTACAAAAATGTATTATTGAATCGATTATCCACCATTTATATCAATGTATATAATGAGGAATGGAATCGATTGAAAAAAAGATTTTCGATTTAATCGTAGCAGCCCTAGTATGCAGTGTCGCTGTCAGAGCAATGGACTAAACTGGCATCTTCTGGCATCTTTGATGTTGAAAACTATCAGAGCCTCCATTTCCTTTCCTGCTGAATGCTACAATATAAAACTCATCTTTAAATTAACAGTGCATTTTTATTAGATGTTGACATTTTAATTTCACAAGATGCAATAAGTTAAATAATACTATTTAAGGAAATTACATTGTGAATAATTACACATCGAGACAGCGGCTGATTTGAGCTGTTTTTTTGTGTTTGTTTTTGGTTTCACAAACCGCTAAATACATTTCTGCCTTCACTAAAAATACAAAGTGCATACAGTAATACATAAAAAAATCTGGCTTTTGTAAAATACAAATAAAAAATTGCTAATAGAAGTTTCACATTTGACGTATTTAAGCTCTTTGTAAAGACTTACTCATGCCTCCATCCTTAACTTGCATTCTCCCATGTCTAACACCCTTAGTTATAAAGACTTTGAGTTTAATATTTACATACTGTATAGCACTGAGGACTTCCCCCTAGTTTTAATCCCATTGCTGTTGATTTTCTTAGCACAGGTGCAGCCATGAACAGCAGTGAAAGCCTCCCTCCATCCTCTTCCGTCAACGACATCTCCTCCATGTCCACTGACCAGACCCTGGCATCTGACACTGACAGCAGCCTGGAAACTTCTGCAGGACCCCTCGGTTGTTGCAGGTGACTAGCCGCCTGCCTGCGTAACCCAGTGTTCTTCAGAAGGTGAAACGCTACAATAAGAAAAAATAAATCTGCCTTCGTCTTCATTATGAAATTACGACTGAAAAATACTTCAAGCTGAAATGTATATTTATTAACTCCTAATTGCTTTGCTTATATCCTTCATATGACATAAAAAAGCTTAGACAGGAAACTTTCTGTAAAGTGTAAATTATTGGCTGATTCCTGATACCCTGCAAGCTGCTCTACTAATACTGATATGACAAGGTGAGCAGTATCTTTTTAGTGATTCTGAAAACATCTCTACCGATGCTACCTGACCATGTATCTTATTTAAATTATATGTATGACTGCAACCAATAATGAACTGACCCTACAAGGATCAACAGATTCATGTAAGTGATTAAGGTGGCGAAGCCTTATCCAGATAAGGTGAAGCCTTATCCTATGTATATATGTAATTCTGTACAGCTGATAGGTAGAGAATCTGTGGGACTATTGGCCAGTAAAGTAAATAACGCACACCTTGCCATATCATGGCTTCAACCTTAGTTGCTCTTGCCTGTAGTTCTGCATGATCAAAATGCTAATTGTATGATAAATGAACAATACAGATTATGTTCATAACCCTAATGAGAATGACCTGGTTGAGAACACCAGTGTTGCACCTGAGCTGCAGAGGCCAAAGCTGAATTACTGTCATATAAAGAGCTTAACCTTATTTTCCTAGTACCATTACTGTCACACCATTTTGCATGTCATGAGGTACCTTCTTATAATTGGAGAGCGAGAAACGAGCGACTGTAGCCTTATGTTAGAAGTGGTGAGAATACAGAGCCTTATAATGAAAGCAGAGTTAATATATTTATCTCATTACAGTTTGTGTCTGGCTGTGCAATGCTGCTGATGCTGGAAAATGCAGACTGCTGTCCTTTTCATGTGTACTGAGTTTTTTCTCTGATAGCTCATTATCCTGGAACGGGAAACGAAAGATACATCTGACTGCCTAAAAACATCAAACTGGAATGCATGAACTCTTTTTACAGTCTTCCCAAATTTGGCAAGTGCCTTTAAATACAGAATTATTTCCAACCCAATGGAAAAGGAAAAAGTTTAAACAAACCAAACTCCCTCACATTGAAAACAAAAAAGTGCAATTGCTTCAAAGAGCTTTTCTTAATCTCCTGTTTTTCTCCTAACTGTCCTTGGTAAGCACTGCATCCCTGCTCACGGAGGCAGTCACTGCTGGGAGAGACCGAGGCTCAGAGCAGCCGCATGGTTTTACTTTGCCAGTGCCTGCCAGTTCTCAGTCACAGGAGAGGACTTGGTTCAGTGATGCAGAGGCTCCAGGTTATTCCCTGTCCTTGTAGGAACTGCTACGTGCAGGTGTAGTTAAGTGGCCACTCTCCTCCCTGCACTGCCAAACAAACCCAGCCCACATTGCTAGGGTGTGATCGCTTGACTTTCGATTATGTAACTTTCAGAAGTCCCTCCCAGATTCTTAGGCTATTCATTGCATAATCTGCAACATTATTCAAGAACAATAGAAGTAGATGCTTGGCAGTTACGTTAACATATTAAAGCTAAATGTTAATTGTTTTAAATATTACAATGAAATATACACTAGTCAAAAAAAGTGTTTGGGGTGGTAATGAAACAAGCGTTGGGACCGATTTTGACAAGCTTGGAAACCACTACAACTTGTATGTAATGTAGCTAAAATATTCTTTACTAGTGTATATGGCAGACAGGTTGACAATGCTGTGGAACTCTTACAGATCAAAAAACTAAGTTAGTGGTTGTGAAATTCAGAATCAGTCAAGTCATACAGGGGTTAATGCTTGGTTTATTGATAATTTTGTATTGATAATTTTATTTATTTATTATTTTTTTAAAGATACATAGATGTTTTTTTTTTGCCAGATTGGAAGGCACACCACTGTTTTGCATGATTGTCGTTCAAATGAACAAGACTATTTAATGTCTGACATTAAAGTCTTAATAAGGTCTTATTTACCTTTCCGATGATGGCATGAATTATTTGAAAGTCACATCCATCCAGAGGTGTAACGCTTAATATCTAGTATATATTGGTATATCAATATCTATTATGTATCTATTGGTACATGGAATTAGCCATTCACATATTAGTATTTCATCAAAATGCAGCAGACCTCTCCACTTAAGTGTATGTGTATTGCAAGCATAGTGAATTTCATTTTCCAGATCAGCAGTAGTGTGTGCACTGCAACAGCATATTTTGTAAATTAATCACAGTCAATTCTAATTGTTTTAGCTGAAAGTTCACATATTGGTTGGATGAATCTGAATTTCAAAAGATACCCAAAATAATCTAGTAAAGATGATGCAGCTATGTTGTCCATTGTAAGTCAGTTCAAAAGTCTTGGTCCACAGAACCACTGTTCCCGTAGGCACCTGCTTTTAGCTAGTGTGTCTAGTTATGCTCCATAGAGGCATTTCTTGCCCATGATCACAGCAATTTCCAATTTAAACTGAACATTAAAGTCTGTTATTAGTAAAACATCACACAATATTCTCATGTTATTCTTTGGAGTAAGACACCACTGTGTGCAGCTCAGCTGGTAATAAGGATAAAGACATTGGTAACCCAGCTGTACATGTTCTATACATTATATGTAATGTCTGTTTACCATTTCACTGAGAAATGCTCACTGCATTTTAACACTCAGGTGTGAGAGTTGAGTGTTTCTCTATCAACTAAAAGGGTATTTTTTGTGGTTTAACACTGCATTCCAGGGATCACCATACTTTGAAACCGAGCAATCAATGTTGCATGCACAGTATTCCCAAGTTATGATTGTAGATAGTACTTGCCTAGTTACTGAATATACTGGCCCTATATATATATATATATATATATATATATATAGATATATATATATATATATATATATATATATATATGAATTTCAATAATATGTACCTTCTTATACCCTTTGCCAAACAAAACTGATATAAAGATGTAACATATGTCAATGTATAATTTGTAAGAAACAAGAACATAAAAAGGGTCACTCAGAAGTTTATAAAGCTGTCAGGCCATTTCATTTGGATGGAAAAGGATTTTAAACTGTTGTGTTTATTCAAAGGTGGTGAGTTTTGTACTTGTTACAGTCATAACAATCATACAGTGCCGAGAAAAAAAGTTTGTGAACCCCTTAGGATTTTCACATATTTCAAACCTAAAATGTTATTATATCTTAATTGAAGTCCTAATAATAGATAAAGATAACCTGATTAAACAAATGGCACAAAAACATGATACTTTTTCAACATTTATTAATCCACAAATGATTCAACATTCAATATCCATGTGAGGAAAAGTATGTGAACCTTTAGATTCAGTAACTGGTTTTCCGGTTTGTTCTTGGAGAGATTTTGGTAGGACAACCGCTCCTGGGTAGAGTGATTGTGGTCTTGAATGTTCTCCATTTGTCTGACAGTGGATTGGTGGAGCCCCAAATCCTTAGAAATGGTTTTGTAACTCTTTCTAGATTGATGAGCATCAATAACTGTTTTTCTGAGGTCCTCAGAGATTTCTTTTGATCATGGCATGACGTGTTTCCACACACCTGTATGGTGAAGACCAAACTCACAAACTTTCTGATCTTTATATAGGGTGGGGCCACCCTGAAGATTTTCCTAATTATTTAAACAGCTGATTTTAATTATCCCCTTAATTGAGCTGATAAAACCAGGGGTTCACTTACTTTTTCACATACCCTGAATCCCTTAATTACTCATTGTTTGTCTAATTCCGTGGTTCCCAAACCTGTTCTTATTTCGTACCCCCTTCCAGATTTAACAGCTGTCCACATACCCCTACCAGTAGACAGGGTTCGTTTTAACCCCTTTAAAACCAAACCATTGTATAAAATGTACACATTATAATACACATGAACACACATAATATATGACAATAATAATAATAATAATAATAATAATAATAATAATAATAATTGTCCGACAATTCGGGTAGTTCTGCTCGCATTTGGATCCAAAACTCGGCCAGCTGTTTTTGTTGGACCTCAGTCTTGAGTCCCACGTTAGATGTCCAGGAGGTTGCCTTGTTCTTATTGACAAGTCTTGCGGCATGGGTATGGCAAGAAATTTGCGAAAGCGTGGCGGACCCAGCTGTTTGCGTTTTCCATTGGGGGGAAAGTAGTCACGTAGTTGCCTCGCCATTTCGGTGAGATGTTGTTTGATGTCACCTTTAACACTCTCTTGCAACTGTGGTTTATTAGTGATCAGGAATTTGTGCATGCTTGGGAAAATTTCAGTGTTGTTTTGCTCCACACAACAAGCCCAGAATTCCAGCATTTTTTTTTTAATCATTCCTTTAATTTTGTCCGCATTGAAGATGGTTGTACTCAGCCCTCGAAGTCCTAGGTGTAGCTCATTCAGGTGAGAGAGTATATCTGACACGTAGCCCAGTCGTGAGAGCGAGTCCGTGTCATGCAGACAGTGAGAAAGTGGGAATGGGTAGTCTGTAAAAAAATACCTTGACCTCAGAGTGAAGTTCAAAGAAACGTGCCAGTGCCTTGCCCCGGTGAAAGCCATCTCAGCTCCGTGTGGAGCAAAAGATGTACGTGCTCGCTTCCCTTCTCATTACATAGAGCGGAAAAGATTCTGCAATTCAAAGGTCGAGCTTGTATGAAGTTTACCATCTTCACAGCTTTTTCCAGGACCTCCTTTAAGTTGGTGGACATGCCTTTGGTAGCGAGTGCTTCCCTGTGTTTACCGCAATGCACCCACACTGCATTGGGAGCGACTGTTCTAATTGAGTTAGGACATCATTGGTCATCAATTCGAGGTGACACTGTGTTGTTTGATAACGCGGGTGTAACTAATTTTTTTTTTTTTTTGTTCCTGGGTAGTAAGTGTTATTTCCTAATTGCTTATGCCTCAAAAGTATAGAAAATGGCTATTATTCCCCACAAACTTTGCTTTTGTGACCAGGACAGTGATATTTAGAAATTTACCTATTTCCAATGAGAAAACGGGGGAATTTGTGTCTTTTCGTGCACATAAAGTCAGAAAAAAACAAATTATGAATCCTAATTAACATATATTTATACTAAAGTAATACAAAAATGACTACAAAAGATTTAGAAGTGAGTAGTTTTTCAAAATTTACGATTATACTGTAAATTTAGAAGTGAGTAGTTTTTCGAGATTTACAATTATACTCATTTCTAAATCTTTTGTAGTCATTTTTGTATTACTTTAGTATAAATACATGTTAATTTGGATTCATATGTTGTTTTTTTCTGACTTTATGTGCACGAAAAGACACAAATTCCCCCGTTTTCTCATTGGAAATAGGTAAATTTCTAAATATCACTGTCCTGGTCACAAAAGCAAAGTTTGTGGGGAATAATAGCCATTTTCTATACTTTTGAGGCATAAGCAATTAGGAAATAACACTTACTACCCAGGAATAAAAATTGTGTTACATAGTGTAATGGCACTAACAGAATCACTTTTTGGGCCTTCTCCCCAAGCATAGTGCTTACCATGTCTGTAGTATTAGTTCCTCTGCTATGGTGTGAGGGTTTCCTGACTTTGCAACTCTGTAACCTACTAAGTGTGACGCTTCAAGGACCTTAGTATTGTCATCTGCAGCAGCAGCGGAATGTAAAACTTTCTTGCAAGCCACTAGCAGCGCTAATCGGGTGGTTTGTCCTTGTGTTGTTCAGGTTTTGTTTCCAAGTGTCTGCATAGAAGACATGGTTTTAGGCTTTTATTTGATTGGACTTCGCCACATAAACCACACTGTGGCTGAGGGTATTCACCGTCTCCAGTCCAAGTAAATCCCATTTGTATGTGTCTTTCGTCATGTTTAGGTCTCTTTGATATAGTTTCTGTTTTGTCCCTGGTGTAAAGGTTTTGCTTCACAGGCTGAAAGTCACTTGTCGAGTCAGTAGTGGTCTCGGCAGTGATTTGAGGAAGTGCGCTGGTACTGGCAACACAGCATTCATTAATTCACTCATTGCTCTCCTTTTGTTTTATTGCACCTGTCTTTAACCATCTGTCAATTTTCACTGGCAGATATTGCTGTTATTGTGTGAAGTATACGGTTCTGAAATAGGTTACCAGATTGGACTGTTGCTGGGCAACTGAAACCGCGCTGTGCTACGATTGACGGTGAGGGGGCTCTGCACGTCATGCACGTCTCTGTGTTCTCATTAGTACATCTTGAATTAAATTAACTACCTCGTTTAGCAAATCAGACACAGTTTAGAAGCTTCATCTTAGAAGCCTGTTAAGAAAGTGCAAAAAAAAAAAAAAAAAAAAAAAAATCATATAATCGGCCATTACACAATTTCTTCCACGTACCCCCCAGAGATCTCTGGCGTACCCCTGGGGGTACGCGTACCACAGTTTGGGAACCACTGGTCTAATTCATACAACATTTTGTTTCAAAAGACATGGAATTGGTTAACATAAACCCTACTGGATATTTAAGAAAAGGTTTTGAATAAAGAAGGCTATCATGGTAAAACTGTCGAATTTCCATAATTATCATTGGGGTTCACAAACTTTTTCTCGGCACTGTATCTCAAACCCTTAAAGTCATTAAACCGAACTGTAAAATATATGACACATAGATGCATTGGTATGAATGTCATTGTTGACTAGATGTGCTGTAGTAAATTTTGTATTGGAACTTTAAAAGTCAAGTTCCTGTTCATGCTGCCTTAGAAAATGTCAGAATCACATTTTCATTTTACCATATTTTGGAGATCTACACTAAAACAAAACCTGGAGCATACAGGGTCCATATTTCATAATGATAACACTGCAAGCTTTTCTAATTTTCTCATACTAAAAAATACATTGAAGTTTGTTTTGAAAATAGTCAATCCTTTTGGATTACCTGTAACAAGTTTATAATACTGTAGGTAAGCTTGGTGCTGGGGTTGTCATAGGTGCCCCATCCATATTCTTTTGAAACTCATCAGTTGAAGCAATCCTACCTGTCAAACAGAAACAGCATTTCTCCCTTTGTGGCAAGAGATTGGGCCAAGAAATTCTTCATTGATAAATATGATTGCTTTCATTGTTTTGTTATGTTTTTTTTTTACCTAAACCCCTTCTGAAAGTTCTGTCTCACTACAGACTTTTTAAAACAAAAGCAAGCTTACCTATTCATACAAACATACTTGTTTAAAATATTATGCCTCATTGCAGATTATTATGCTTGATGAGTCCATTAGAGAAAAGGATTTGTCAGGAACGACCAAGTACTACTTCTTGCATAATTGTATGATGCATATTATAAAAATCATGTTTTCTCGTAAGTTTACCACCTGTCCCATTTTAAATCTAAAGTAAAAGTTTTTAATTCAACACATTTCATGTTGAGGGGCTGTATGTTTAGCAAGCAGCCATCAATACTGGCAGTGCTATCAATGGATTTGTTTTAAGTCAGTGGACATGTTTTTCTCATATAAAATACAATGCAATAAACAAATCAGTCCGATAGGGGCAAGGGCAAGGGTGGCTGCTGTTACTATAGATACAATTAAATGTTTAGAAACGTGTGTCATGTCTAATTCAAAAGACAAATACAAAATCAGGTTGTGTTTCTTTTTTCTCTCTACTGTTTGTGAACCATTTTGTTAAGATGTAAAATTGAATTTATGTATCAGGTTCCTACAACAGTGCTTTGTAAGTATGCCTGTTTTTCAGTCTCCAGCTCCAGGATAGGTCTGAATTAAAACAATAATAAAAAAAAATAATAATAATAATCAGGCACTCAACATTTTAAAGGTACCATGTGTGTAAAAAATAAATATATGTATGTGACTGAAAATAAAGGAAAACTTTGAAATTGGAACTGATGTGTGTTTTTTTAATGTTCGAATGATGATGGTTTTTTAATTTTTTTTTTTTTTTATGATGGATATGACACCAAGTAAAACCATTTGTTGACACACGAGTTTGGATCAAAATGTAGACTGAGATCTGATGATGGACAGGTAGCTCCTATTTGACAGCCCAAATGCCTATGAGTCAACTGGCTGCCTTTGACTTTGTTTGATTGCGATTTCATACAGACTAGCCATACTGTCACTGTGGCTGTGCTGATTAATTAATCATCACAAACAGCTTCTTGACAATTGGATAGCGGCACTTGTAGTGGAAAGGTTGTTTGAACTCTGGTAAGATTAATATTAATTTACTACTAAATGTTAGCTATCATTAAAAGTTTTTAATACAAGATGCAATCAGACCCTCAAATTTACAACACCTTTTTATTTTTTTTATATCTTGTTTGTTGGAATTTGGTTTATCATGACAAACCAGCTTATTGTCAAATGGATAGTGGCTCCCATTGTGCAAAGGTTGTTTGATTACTATTACTATCAATTTACTTTTAAAGTGTTAGCGGCTTAGCACTTACTAACCGTATTAGGTTTCGGGTCTATTTGACTCGACTCTAGTTTCCAATTAGCTTAAATGCTATTTTTCTTTTCATTTTCTGTATAATATTTTATGACTTTTCCTAAGTTGGGGTGATGAACTTATACACAGAAAACAGTACCTTTGAGATGTTTATTTTTTTTAGAACAGGTCATGTATACAAATAAGATGTTTTGGGTCACTGTGATCCGTGACACTTATCTATGTAGATTTGTGTGCAGGAATAAAACTAACTTCTTTAATCTGTTATTTTATGATTATTATATTTGGATTATTATCTCTGGAAATGGTTGCACCTGTCTGGAGATATTTATAAATAAAAAAAACAAACAATATATATCTACAAGGCAGAGCCTAATTTTCTCTCACTGGTAAAGACATTCCAAAATGAGGAGCTCCCAGGTTGGCAGTCAAAGAAGTTTTATCACAGCTCCTGGACTAAAAGAGCAAAACCTTTGCAAATAAAAACATTTAATCAATTTAAGGCTGTTTAAATTAGTTTGAAATTGCATCGACTCAATATGACCCAAAACACAGATGTTGTTTAAAAAAATTCTAAAAAATAAATAACGGAAAAGTGGTGCGTGCATATGTATTCACCCCCTTTGCTATTAAGCCTCTAAATAAGATCTGGTGCAACCAGTTACCTTCAGAAGTCACATAATTAGTTAAATAAAGTCCACCTGTGTGCAATCTAAGTGTCACATGATCTGTCACATGATCTCAGTATACACACCTGTTTTGAAAGGCCCCAGAGTCTGCAACACCACTAAGCAAGGGGCACCACCAAGCAAGCGGCACCATGAAGACCAAGGAGCTCTCCAAACAGGTCAGGGACAAAGTTGTGGAGAAGTACAGATCAGGGTTGGGTTATAAAAAAATATCAGAAACTTTGAACATCCCACGGAGCACCATTAAAACCATTATTAAAAAATTGAAAGAATATGGCACTCAAACCTGGCAAGAGAGGGCCGCCCACCAAAACTCACAGACCAGCCAAGGAGGGCATTAATCAGAGAGGCAACAAAGAGACCAAAGATAACCCTGAAGGAGCTGCAAAGATTGGAGATTGGAGTATCTGTCCATAGGACCACTTTAAGCCGTGCACTCCACAGAGCTGGGCTTTACGGAAGAGTGGCCAGAAAAAAGCCATTGCTTAAAGAAAAAAATAAGCAAACACGTTTGGTGTTCGCCAAAAGGCATGTGGGAGACTCCCCAAACATATGGAAGAAGGTACTCTGGTCAGATGAGACTAAAATTGAGCTTTTTGGCCATCAAGAAAAACGTTATGTCTGGCGCAAACCCAACACCTCTCATCACCCTGAGAACACCATCCCCACAGTGAAGCATGGTGGTGGCAGCATCATGCTGTGGGGATGTTTTTCATCAGCAGGGACTGGGAAACTGGTCAGAATTGAAGGAATGATGGATGGCGCTAAATACAGGGAAATTCTTGAGGGAAACCTGTTTCAGTCTTCCAGAGATTTGAGACTGGGACAGAGGTTCACCTTCCAGCAGGACAATGACCCTAAGCATACTGCTAAAGCAACACTTGAGTGGTTTAAGGGGAAACATTTAAATGTCTTGGAATGGCCTAGTCAAAACCCAGACCTCAATCCAATTGAGAATCTGTGATATGACTTCAAGATTGCTGTACACCAGCGGAACCCATCCAACTTAAAGAAGCTGGAGCAGTTTTACCTTGAAGAATGGGCAAAAATCCCAGTGGCTAGATGTGCCAAGCTTATAGATACATACCCCGAGAGACTTGCAGCTGTAATTGCTGCAAAAGGTGGCTCTACAAAGTATGGACTATGGGGGGGTGAATACTTATGCATGCTCAAGTTTTCTGTTTTTTTGTCTTATTTCTTGTTTGTTTCACAATAAAAAATATTTTGTATCTTCAAAGTGGTAGGCATGTTGTGTAAATCAAATGATACAAACCCCCAAAAAATCAATTTTAATTCCAGGTTGTAAGCAACAAAATAGTAAAAATGCCAAGGGGGGTCAATACTTTCGCAAGCCACTGTAATAGGAGAGCTAAGTTCTTAATACATGGTCAACACTAAATGCTGTATTCCGTGTTGGCATTTCAAATCTGTCCCTTTATGAACTTGTGGAAGTAAATCTACAGTATGCAATATAAAGACAAAGGAAGCAAAGGTAATGCATCTATTATATTTTATAAAATATTTACATTTTTATTTTTTTTGGTCATGGACAAGCCTGATGGCATATAACGCAAAGCCACAATTATTGTTAACACTTTCTTCTGAACAAAACCCCAAATAGGAGTGAAAAAAAAAAACTTACAAAAAAGGCTGACAGTACCACAATGCAAATAATAATAACAATAATTAATGCTAAGTGCAAGGAAAATCCTTGATGTAAAGCTTAAATGCAACACAACAATATGGATTATCAGTTTAACCACAACACCTGCATTAAAATATTCCTTATACCAGATGCATCATTTTTTGTTGACATAGTTCTTTTTTTTAATCTATATGCACAACCAGCTATAATATGTAACAGTAACATAGAAGGACTTTATAGATTATATATTTGGTAAGTACACAATAAAAATACTGTCAAGAAATGCACCTTAGTTTTCCTTCTAGGTTCATGACATTGAGTGCTAGCCTCAGTCAGGTGACCAGCCACCTGATACCCCACCCACAGAGCAACAGTCTTCTCTGAAGGCCCCTGGCCCTGTATTGTCCGTGGTTCACTGGATCCATATACTATTGCCTCTCTCAGGCCTCCGAGGCTCCACTGTCAGTTCCCCAAACGTGGAAAAAAACTGCTCCATTTCCTTTTGCAGCATTTCATTTCTCTTTTCGGCGTCTTCCTTGGCCCGTTCAGCATTCCTCATTTTTATTTCTACCATTGTGTACTTCTTCCTCTCCTGATCCAGTTCATCGTGTAGCGATACCATTTCTGTTTCTAGTTCAAATTTCCTCTGTTCCAAGCTAAGGAAAAACACAACATTAATTATTGCTCAACAAAATTGCACATCTTTTGACTTTACAAATTTAAGAAAGTTGACAGGCATTGTCAGATGGCTTATCATTGAAATAATAAAGAGCAATTTAAAAATTCAAATAAAAAGTCTACAACGTCAATGTGAGATCAAATCTGAAAGTGTGACTGAAATGTGTAGTAATGAAAAACAATCCTATAGTAGATATTCTCTTTGAAGAAAGATTCAGGGAGACATTTTCTAGGATGAAGGAAATTAAATTAGGCATGCCTTGTCAGTCAACACTAAAAACAAACTTGTTCCTACAGTGGAATTAGTAAACTTGTCACTTAGAGGTGTATGAACATTTAATCACAAGGAGGGGTTCATTAGTGCTGATGATCCTGGATTTTTCTGACAGCCACCCTGCAGCTATACGATCTTTGATTTGTATCTTGTCTTGTCCCAGATGCTACGGAAGGACAATAATGAGGAGGGAGACCGCCAAGAAATATCAGGCAGTAGTGTTTGGAGCTTGGTGGGGATAGCGCACCCCTTTAGGGCAGAATAATGCTCCTGCATTCTGTACGAATATGTTTCAGTTAATGCTTACCCTGTAGTTGGTAGCGGCTAGAGAGTTCACAGGTTTCATTCGTTCAGCTGTCATTACATGATTACTTTGTGTATATGCAATGGATTACAGTGGAGTACAGAAGTAAAAGGTTCAAGGTCTTTTTTATATTACTATCCTGGCAATGATATTTTTGAAAAGAAGAACTGAGTTGCTATAGAGAATCAACATACTGCAGGGCACAATTTTAAACATCAACTGCAAGCAACCAGCTTCATGAATTACGATATAACTATACTATGATTTATTTTGTTCAAGGGAAGTAAAACCTTTCATTGGCTAGGTCTCTTTAATAAAGAATTCACATCATCAAACATTTATTTCATGTGTATACATCATCAGTATAAAATATTGTTAAGGGAATCCAGTTTAGTACATTAAAGGTATATGTAGCATTTTCAAACATCATACCTCTTTATTCTTGACTCGAACTCTGTCTTCTGCTTTGCCATTTCCTGCTTTAAGCTGGCTACGAGACTATGCAGGGCACTGTGGTTGCTGGTCGTGTTCACTACAAATGTTTCACTGTTGTCACTGCTGCTTGTGGCCCGACTGTTGCGGCCTCCTCCACTCCGCCGGTCAAACTTGGCATCAAACTCAACAGGCTGAGAAAGGTCATCTTGTGAAGGTCCATCCAAGATTGGATCTTCGTAATTCCCACCAAAGAAGTCCTGCTCAGGGCAGGTGGTCGTGGAAGAACGACAGGAGTTGGAGTTGTCCGGTAATGAGATTTCGCAAGATGAGGTGGACCACGTGGCACTGTCCACACTCTGCTTGTCCTCACAGTTCACCACGGAGGACTGCTGCTGAACATTGTCGTAGGTGGACAGTCTGTTCTGCTGCGTTGACGGCTCATTAACAGAGTCCTTTTGTTTATTGTCCCTCATTGTGACACAGCCATTGGGCATCCATATACCATTACGACCATTTAGGGTGCTGCTCATTACATCAGTGCTCGAAAGGCCCATTCTCACTCCTCCGTTTGGCACACTGCTGGTGCCCATTTTAGTCCCTGAGCCTTTCAATGACAGTGTCCTCCTGGCCTGCAGGCAGTTAGGCAGTGTCTGGCTCTTCTCCTGAACTTCTGCCGAGCTGCTGAAGGACCCATTGGTCACTATACCACTGCCTTTGTTAAAGGCTGGATTCTTCTTTACCATGAGAGGGGGGCTTCTTGTTATATCGAATTTTCCTGTCAGGCTGTTACGTGGGCTGCCTGACCTGTTGCCACCCAGGGAGGTTGGGGAACCGTTGTCCACACTGTTTCTTTGTGGAGATTCAGGATTCTCCCAGGAGCACTGCCTGGCAGAGTTCTCCTTTGTGTTGTTGTTCTCTTTGTTCTGAAGCTGGCCAGTCGATAGTTTGGTTTGAGTTGTGTTGTTGTTGTTGCAGACCTCTAGTGCAGTTTGATTCTCCTCTTCTTTGGGGAACACCTGGTCATGCTTTCCAATCAGTACAGACATAAGCTGCTGCACCAGCACTGTACCTGCAACAGAATCCGTGTTAGCTCTGGAATGGTTACCATGGAAACATGTTTGATAAATGTAATTATATTATATCCCACAAAGTTAAAAGAGGTTTTTTTTTTAATTTTATTTGTATTATTATTATTTTTATCTTGGTCTACTTATTGGCATAGACAATTGGCCTAGACAATTGATCCTATACAGATGCTCAGAATGAGCTTGAGGGGTTTGTAGCACATATGTGCAGTCTGTTGCTCCCAACACTGGGAAAACCAGAGAGAAATGTCATATAAATTTGTTTTCAAGGCTTATAAGTACACCCAGACTTTAGTGAAAATTCGGTACTTGGGTGTTCGTCTCAAATACATTGCGCACAAATGGCAATGTACAAGAAAAAGAACTGGACTGGGAAATGCAAGCAACAATTGCAACTGTTTAAAACACTCTTTCAAAAGCTCTTAAGAAATTGATGCAATTGTAAGTGTCACAATTGCTCGCAGCTTTAGTACATCTCATTTAAATATTTTTGATCCCTCATTTGCACTCTCATCTCCACCCTGTTTTTATGAATTTCTGCAGGAAGACCTAGAATTACATATTCATTTAAGGCTAAAGTGCAAATAAGAACTGCAGCTGCAAAGCATTCATTACAATGACGCTAACAGCGTTGTGTTGGTTTAGTACATTTCAAGCTACACTGCCGATTGGTTTGCGTGTGGTTTGCAACGATTACGACAGACGCAACACTTTAGTACATCTACCCCTAAGTGTTTTAGGGCTAAATTGTTATTGCTCTCATAGTCAATATAATGTATTTATAATAATCTTTACTAATAATACTAATACGACTTTCTAAATAAATGTTCTAAATCAAT
Organism: Polyodon spathula; assembly: GCF_017654505.1. Taxonomy (NCBI): domain Eukaryota; kingdom Metazoa; phylum Chordata; class Actinopteri; order Acipenseriformes; family Polyodontidae; genus Polyodon; species Polyodon spathula. The sequence continues at coordinate 25,925,311 of NC_054534.1, read as the reverse complement.
TCTAAATCAATAGGGTTAATAAACCTTTTTTTTTTTTTACATACTTAGTTTATAGCTAATGGGAGTTTATAAACAGAATTCATTAGAAATCATTAATTTGCTTCGTAAAGTCTACTTAGCCACCACCATTATTGTATGCTATATTTAGAAGCTCCATTAATGTCCTCAGCATGATATATTTATATTGGACAGCTCCTTGTTTACATTTCAATCTATTGGTCTGAATGTCATTATAAACCGTGAAAGTGAGTCTTGAATAGCACCACTTCATATGCGCAGTGTTAGCTTTCTGCTAATGAACACAATCACCAAGATATTTAAATGTATGAGCTGTGGAATTATCAATGAGAGTGTTGTGGTCTCCAGTAGCAACAATCTTGCTATAAAACCAAAAGATCACATGCTGGAATCGAGGACATTAAGATAACCAGGACATTATTTATTTACTCAAGCACAGAGGAGTTTTTCTGGTAAAGGTCCGATGAGACACAACATTTATTAAAAAAATGGACAGTTCTCGTTTGCCAAAAGTCAAGCCACACCTGCTTTGGACTTCTACTGGCATTTGACAGCTTGTGTTCAGCATTGGTCCCTCAGTACACGAATGCTGGCCAATCACACTTACAGTTATACATATCACATGTGCTAATTTGTATAGCCCAATCTGGCCTAATCGCAACGGGCTAATCTGTATGCAAAGGCTATGGTCCTGTAAAGAGATCTGCAGTACAGATAAACGAAATACCTTCCATGATTGTCATAGGGTCCTCCATTTTAGGACGCAGAATGTTTGGACCAAAGACAGTGGCCAGGTTCTGAACACTCATCTTGTTAACACCTGAATAGGACTGGACCTCATCCAGGAATCTACAAGGAAAAGACAGACGGACGCAACACATTATATACAGGGTATGTGGACCAGAAGAGGGTTCTGTGTATCAAGATATGTGTAACAATTACATCTTGAAAATCTACATGGCTTCTTTGTGCTCGGTATAGTCTTACTGCCAATAGCACCTTGTTATTCTGAATGTACCTTCTCATTATTATTTTTTTATATCTAAATCTGGAAATGCATACATCTATTATTATTTTCTAGGGTAAACCAACCTGAGCTGACAAATATAAACAAGATGCAATCTAGCAAGAAAAGTGTTGTTTTTAGATTACAACACAACAAACCTGACAATTAAAACACCATCAAATACTGTTCGTTTATTCTGTTTAGTTACTGGATTCAAACTGCTTTTTGGAGATTAATATTATTATTATTAAGGAATATAGTATACTATTTGTTATAATGCATGGAGACATAATAGACAGAAACTGCAGAACTAAAAGTGTTTATTTTTACACATTGAAGAAAAAATGTTGAGAAAAACAGTGGAAAAGAAAATTTAAAATCAAAATTCTAAAACAAATATTTTTTAACAATTCATTATTTAAAACAAAATATGGGAGAGAAAACAACATGTATTATTACTAGGAATCAGAGTAGAAAATTCGCTTGGAGGTTTTAGACCAGTGATTGGCAGCTATATTTTGTAAATATGTATTACTTGTTATTAAAATATAATTAAACCAAACAAAGCAATAATTTTGTAAGAAGGTTAATGCTTGAAGATAATGTATTTTTAGAAAAACATTGGTTATCTTTAAAACTGCAAGTTTTAACAGTCAAGTCTCACCATGAGAACGACTGCCACTTTGCTAGGAGGTGGTTGTTAGTTTAAGTTGTGCTACACTTTTACTGCAGTGAAATTGGGAAGAGAAGGTTTGAGTTAGCGATATCAAAGAGAGTTTAAAATGGATACATTTGAGACAAAAGTAAATGGAAAGGGTTTCGGAGAATTAAACACACCAGCTGCTTCAGAAAGCGGTGAGCGCGGTGGAATAAATAAGTGAAAAATTAGCAAAAGACTGACTGATGGAAATCTGCTGAGCTACCGGACTTCAAAAAGCTGACTGAAACTATGGTCTCCTAAAACACACATTAATGATAAGAACTGCACATTTATTACTTTTAATTAGTATGTATTTGTTATTCAATTGAAACGGTAAGATTGCAATTTTAGTCAGTGAATGTATTTTTGACTATTTCTTTATCTACTGTGTGTATTATAATCGACAGTTTCTGGAATTTGGATGTGCTGTTCGGTCTGGTGGCCCTCAGGGTTGCTTAGGGCCACATATGTGGCCCTTCTATTCATTTGAGCTGTCCACCTCTGTTTTAGCGGGAAAAGGATGATTTCCTCATCATTCAAGAGCCTCTGCTTTGTAAAGGCCATCAATCAGAATAACACCCCATGGAAGGCATGTGGCGGAGGTAATCTCTTACTAAATTTAAGTTGTTTATTGTTTTTCACAGAGTACTTGCGTCATTCTGTTCTTCCACAATTTTCTCCCTGTCGTCTGCAGATAAAACTTTAAATCTGCAGCCCATTGTTGTCTGTTTTGGTATTGACTGTGTTTTGTTGTGTTCACATACTGGTGGTAGAGTTTGTGTTCAGTTTAGCAGTTTTATCATCAGCCTTATTATACACAGGCAATCTTATTATACAAGGGTCTCGTGCTACCACCATGTATAATAAGACCAAAGTTTACAGGAAAATTATCATTCACCATGTGTTATACTACTACTACTACTACTACTACTACTACTACTACTAATAATAATAATAATAATAATAATAATAATAATAATAATAATAATAATAAGTGGTGGAATATTTTTATTTACCTTCAGAAGAGATGTGGGAACAAACATCCCAGAACAAAAGAAACCTTTCATAATAAACACGAAGATATATTTTATAAACATACTCTACCTGCAGGTGTACTGAAGTAAGTTGTAATTGACTGGAGGCAGGCTCTTTACTTGCTTAATCAGATCCTTCATCCCCTGATTCAAAAGAAATACATTTTTAAACCATTGTTGTTATTCTTTTAAGTAATGCTAGTACTCCAATAAGGACCCATAACTTTATTTTTTACAACCCACCCCTTCATATCTTGAACCAGCCAGCAAAGAGGGCTCCCTGTTGTTTTTACTCTGTTAACAGTTGGTAGACTGTATCAGGTTGGTTTGTTTCCTAAGGGAGTTTTTAATATTTTGTCTTTGGCCATTTTTGCCTACACTGACATTACTATAGGCTTACTTAAACACAAGCTTACTTATACAACTTAAATGCCTTTACTGAGATTCTGACATATCCAGTCTATTTGTGTTCAACTGTTAGAACATCTGCCTCTTGTCATAATGTCTGAGAAACACAAGGAAAACTAACACAGGTAGTGTAAAACCCATTAGTATTTAATCCTCTTATATTCAATTAAACAGAGCATGGCCCTGTAAGCACATGGCATTCATAAATACTCTCATATCTGGTGTATATATTGATTTTCTATAGAGTAAGTAAATTATATACTGGTGTGACTAAAACATAATGTATATGGCTTATATATAACTGCAGTTTATTTAGCAGTGAAGTCTTTTTTTTTCTTCTAGCTAAAGCATACATTTTATACCAACAAGAAGTAGTTGAACCCTATTAAACTTACAGTTTCTTCATCCTTGGTGAGAAGTTTAGTGCAGGTCAGAAATTCTTCATACTTTGCGAAAGGAATGACTGGCTCTGGAAGCTCTCTTAAATATAGCTTGAGCAAGGAGGCAACTGTGTGCACATCTGTACTGCTGAAGAGAAGAGGACATGCAAGAGAAATAGATTTTACAAGGGCTCTTATCAACAGTAAGTATGCCATTACAGTATTAATTACCACTGACCAAAAAAATATCTATCTATCTATCTATCTATCTATCTAGATAGATGTATGTATGTATGTATGTATATATACACACACACACACACACACACACACACACACACACACACATATATATATATATATATATATATATATATATATATATATATATATATATATATATATATTGTGTAAGTATCTCAATACACACTTTGAAAAAGGTTGGCAACCTTAAGCTAGATTTTTTCATGGGTATGGTTACATATTAGCAACCTGTTTAATGCGCTAGTTTTTCACTTCTGACTATCTATATCTCATGCCTCTGTCCCCTTATCAAATTTGACATCGTCAGGTAGAAACCCATAATCTCTGACAAGATCTGAATCAAGCTGCAGCTACGACTCAATACCTTCAACCGGGTAGCTTTCTGTTTCCGAGGCTCTTTCTGTTGAAGCACTTTCAAAAGGAGGAAATGTTAAATAATAAAACTTAACACAAGAAAGGGAATTCGCGTCAGGAAAAGTCTATTAGTTTCACTATTCTGTACAGAAAACTGCAAAACATTACGGTCTCAGTGAGAGTTTTATTATGAGCTCATCCCTCTCTCCCCATAAACTGTCAATAAAGCAAACAGAAAATGTGCAGGCGGATTTGGTTAGAAAAAAAGATAAGTAGACTGATTTCCGCACACAAATCAAATACCTGCATAAACTCTGTATCCTGGACATTGTGACACATTGGACTGGATTCTGAAAGTCAGCAACAAGGACAAATGCACCCAATTTACCAAACCAGAAATAAACAACTCCGATGTTTTTGTTGACTTTAAAAAAAAAAAAAAAAATTGAAACCAGTTTTAGAATTGAGTTTTAGAATTGTGTTTTTTTTTTCCTTTCAGACAGAAATGTGTCAATAACAGTTTAAAGTAAAAAGCTTTGATGACTTTGCTCATTTTCTCAGGTCATAGTTGTATGGAAGAACACTTGAAGAAATGAACAGGAATACCTGCTGCAGTGTTTATTTTAATTCTTAAACAATTAGTCTCCAGCATAATACCAGATTATAAAAAGTGACAGTGTTTTTACTGTCTGTCACTGCTGCTACCTTGAGGTTGTTACAGAACAGGCCACAACTAGCTTACGATAATCCTACCCTTGAGACAGGCATATAATTTAAGGTCAAATGACATCCAACGATATCGTACTAATTTCTAGTTTCTAATTTCTAATTTCTCAAAACTAATTTCAAGGCCTATCACTAAGGACCGAACAATAAATGTACCCAGTGTGGCTCTGGGTGAGGTTATTAACTGCACCACACTTATAGAACAAGGCAGGATATTAAGTCTTCGTAATAGGGATATTACGGTATTAATATTGTTCCTTTTATTCTACACCGCAATTATCGAAATTCCTTTAAATACCTGTTAATGCATTTTTCAACTGCAAACACGCTTCTTCTAAATCAAGCGATGGTATTAGGAAGATCTTTTTGTGAACTGATACTGTATTTTGATAATGGTTTTGAAGGAAACTGTCAACGACACAGAATACACGTTTCAATTGCTGTGTAACGTTACCCAGGGCTTGCTGCGTCGGCTGCTCTTAGCTGCTGTCTTTCTGACATCACACGCAGCTTTTAGAGAAACGCCTTCTCCAAACCTTGCAGCATAGCACACATTTTCAACATGCTATATTTACATTTGTCTGGATTATCACCAGTCAGTTTTATGTAATTGATTAACATTAACTTTATTGTAAAATTATACATCACTTATCAAGGATTTAGTACATTATGTTTGTTAAATATAATTTATTTAATATAGCGTTGACAAGGTTGTTCACGGCTTCATTGTATAATGATAAAATGTCGTTCGCCTCCGCTAATAAGGTGGCAGCAGTAGTTTTAGTGGTTATTTGCGTTATGATTAGCAGGTCACTCGTGTTCTTTGCATCGTCCCTTTAGTTCACAGCCGCAGCCAGTCTCCCGCAGTAACATTTCAAAGCTGCGCTGGACTACGCAGAATCTGCACAGATTTCTGTGGGTGTTGAGTGACGTCTACAGAGCATCTCCAAGATTCTGTGCAGCACTGTGAGGATCTGCGGAAATCTGAGCTATAAGAACACGACCAATGTCTCAAATAAAACTGGCACAGGCTGGCAACTGCGGCAGGACAGGCTACTTATTATCAACGCAGTTTTGTTTAAACAAGTTATAACAGTATTCCAATTTTCTTAGGTAAGTGAAGAAATCTTTTTTTTACAAACTCCACATGTGTAATTATCATTGGAAGCTTACTTGTGCAATGTCGTAAATGTAAATCCAATAACACATTTTAGTACTAAAATACTTAATTTTTTTTTTGCTATACATATTTTATTTATCCGGTTGAAAAAATAAGTGACTCATCTCTGCTCTTAAATAATAACCTGTGGTACATGTTTGTGTTTTAAGCAATAAGACCGATCATTTCCCAATTCTATTTACCATCAGCTAAACAGAATATTTATTTATTTATTTCATTTTATATGTTAAAATGATTCAACAAACTACAGCACCACGTCATTTTGAGCAAATAATAGATCTTAATATTGTTGTAGCATAACATTGAGAGTGTACAACTTCAGTTTTTTAAATATTGATTGTCTTTATAAAAAAGAAACACACCAAGTTATTTGGCACAGTAAAATACTAAATACCAAACGTTTAAATCATTCCATGAAAGGAAGTGTGATTTGTTGGTTTTATTTTTGTGAATTACAGTAAAGTGATTTACATTAGTCTTTCTTCATTTAAGCCTTTATTTTATAACTTACATGATGTACTGTATACCGTGATATTAAGGTTACCATGGTATTTTTTTTTAATGGTTATCGTACCATGCAAATGTTGAACCGTCCCATCCCTACATTGTAACATTTCTCGCTCTAGGCCCACTTCAACTTTTAATGTGGTCATAACCCTAGACCTAGTCTCTGACACCCCTTTAATGAATACAGTAGGAAATGCACACATTCTGAAGCACCTGACAACAGTTACTCGCGGTCCAATGTCATATGTTCCATAAGATAGTGCCTACCTTCCTTCTGTTTAATATTAAAATGTTATTTGCTAAGTTAAATTATGTGACACAAACTGCACAAGAGATCAGCACTCCTCCCTACATCATTCTTAGTGCCCTTAGTAGAACATCTGTCACCTATCTAGAACATTTGTAGGTGATTTAAGACTGACCATATAACTCACTTGTGGCTTTGCCCCTGATGAGTTATAGAGCCTGTCTCCTTTTTTCCATAAATCACAAAGCTCGTTGACTGCCGTGTGTGTTGCTCCCTCGTGTCTCTCTCCCTGTAGATCTTCAATGTATGTGTCTTACGTGTTCTTGCATTTTAACAAGTTTAAAGCAGTCTGTGTTGCAAATCCAAACCCTGTAGCCAGTAAACTGCCCAAAATAATTAACTGTGTGCGTCATGCAGTCTCCCTGCTGTAGGAAGATAATCCCTGACTGGCAAAAACAAACAGTTGTGTGTTATTTAATGAGAAAACGTTAGTTTTCTGTACTGGTGCAACACTGAACTACAAATTGGAAATGCAAAGCTTTTCAGAATTGGGCCCTAAGTGTATTGAGGCCGCATGCTTACCATCTGTGCCAACCCCTCAACAGCGATATTAAATGCAGTACACTAAATATTGCAGTGTACAGTTGTTCTGCAAAGTCGTCTAAACATCTTCAGCACAAACTAAATGTGCCTGCAGATTCCCTTTCTTACACTGAAGTAAATGGACATTTCAACTCCGTCTCTAATTAGGGTGATTTTTGCCTCCACTCTCAAGGCCCTGCTGAGCTAGGAACTTGGCCGGTTTGTTTCCTGGTGTGTTTCTGATTGCTTAATCATTCATGGCAATAAACCTTTTAACAAAACAGTTCAATTTTTTGGCATACCACTGATTCTGCATGATCTGCACTGTGCCCATTCTAATTATTTCACATATTTAAAAGCAAGTTTATTTTACTTTATTTCAATTCGTTTTGAATCCTGACTGGTGCATAATAATTCAATACCCAAAATGACAAGGCTCAGCTGTGAACATTGCCTTTTATGCTACACAGGAAGGCTTTGTAAAATGAACATGTCTATTTAGGACACAGTTTGATAATAGTCATGGTAATGGGTTGCTTTTTCCACAATATGCCATGTGGGCTTGACCCTTCACCTTTGTGAAAGGCCTGTGCTCAGAGGGTATGCAGCACTGCATGGCGCTGTTGTTCACATGAGACTAAAACTCAACCGTACATGGAAATGCAACACTAAACATGGGACAAAATTGTGTGATAGCTTCACAGCGATATGGTTAACATATAACTTCAATACTCAACCATGAATTGTGACTTAAATACAGTATATAGAACAATATGTTAAAAAAAAGTGTGTCTTTCTTTGTGCATTCATTGTATTATTTTATTAGCTCTATTTACATTGTACTGTGTACCATTGCCAAAAGACAACACTAACTAATTCAGCTTCAGAGTCTTACATGGAAATAAGTCAAATAAAAACATATATACTGCAGGGGTTAACTTGTATGGCATTTTTTATTTATAGGTCTGCAGTGTTGAAATTAACATAGAGCCAATAGGGGTAGTTATCACCTAAAATATTACCTGTCAAATGATGGCTTCTCCCCACAGTCAAAGGCATCCTGTAATTCCTTGACCAAGTTGGCTTGTCCAGGCAGCCTGAAGAGCCCCTCTTCCTTGAGCCCTCTCAGTCGAATGAAATCCACACACTGCTCCACCAGCATGGGAGCCATCTTGTTCCCAAATCTCCTCTCATATCGAACTGTTTCCTCCAGCTTCTGACCAAAAATACCTGTTAAAAAGAATGCCGAAAACAAAATAATAATAATAATAAAAAAAAATGCTTTTGTGCATTTACCTGTGAGACAGCTCCTTTGTAAGGAGGCTTATTAATCTAAATCGAGTTTAATATCTCGTCAGATTATTAATGATCATTTTTAGTATATTGCTCCACAAGTATCTGCTGCCACACTTTTAAATTGTGGATTTAACATTAAGAATAAGAATGCAATATCCACATGCTATTGTATCTGCAGTGTGTATATAACATGGGGAGGAAAATGTCTTGCTGCCTTGGTTGTCTAAGTAGCTGACTCCCCTCGGCTTTGTTTATAGATTGACCTTTTAAAGTCATTCACAACAGACATTTGTCTTTCCCTTTCAGAGGAAAATTGAATTTTACATTAAAATGAATTACAATATCCAGCCTCTAAATGAAGCATGGAACTAAAAATCATGACCTGTTCAAATTACAGTTATTTTAGCTGCAACATTTGTTTTGTGCAGCACTGCAATACTACAGTGTATTAAAAGCCAATAATGAAGAAAAAAAAGCATAAACAGCACATTGATCTGAGGATCTGAAAGAGGAAGCAGCTTCAAATTCCAATGACATGTTTAAAATGTTGCAATCTTTCTCATTGCTTCTTCCCGCACAATTAAGGGTTGTTTTTATCTTCACAACAAGTTCAGATTTATTTTGGCATACATACTGTATATGTAATTGAGAAGTGCATTGCCAATTAAAACAAAAGGAAACTTGATCCAAATTAGATCAATAGACTTTGGCTGGTCTTGCCTACATTGCATATGTCTATGATAGGGAAATGGAACTGAAAAGCAACACCTGAACTTGGGCGAAAAAACTAAACAAAAGAAAAAACAGTGTTTGAGTATTTGCAATAATAACCACCATAAAGAGGTACTGAAAGGAGACAGTAAAAAAATGAAAACTGTCCATTTTTTTGTTAAACTGGAAGCATAGGATCTACATTCCAGCCTTTTAATATACTGTAGAAAACTTTATGTGCAACGCCTACAAACGCATTCCCTCAAGAGCACTAGGCATATCACTTATTTCCTCCTGTTAAAGAGCTATGGAACTGCTCATTAAACAATACATAAACACTGACTTGAGGTGTTAAATCATTGTAAAGAAAAAACAGACTGTTATTTTACTGTACATACTGTAAGCACCAGGAAAACCACGCCTCCTTTCGTGGTTGGCTGAATAATATTACAGTACGGTAGACTCCTACACACCAGAACCATCTTCAACATGCAGGTTGGTTCTGTTGCTCATTAGGTCAACATATGATATTCGCCCGTCACCCCTGAACCTTAAGCTATGGGTAGGAGAGGATCTGTGGTGTCCTTTTTGTTCATTTCCAGCTACACTAAGACACATTTTGACAGGATGTAAGATGAATCTTAGCCAAGGACGGTTTACTTGGCGTCATGACCAGGTACTGCTATGTTTGGCCTTAGTATTGGAAGACAAGCACAGCATAACCAACAGGTTGCCACAAATGCCACTAATATATGACACACAAAGAACAACATTCCTCCGTCCAGGGGAGCAACCTCCAAAAAAAGGTATTAAAAAACTTGTCTAGGACAACTGGAAGCTGCTAGAGACTGGAAAATGCTGGTAGGTGTTAGAAAATGGCTTATTTTCCCACCTGAAATTGCCACCACTAAGTTTTGACCTGATATTGTCTTGTGGTCTGGATCAGCAGGCCTTCACCTGGTAGATTTAACAGTGCCATGGGAGGATGCTGTAGATGAGGCATACAAAAAAAAGAAACTTTGGTAAACTCAGCTAGCTGCTGAAGTGGAACAGTGAGGATGGAGAGTCCAGGTTTACCCAGTGGAGGTTGGTTGTTGAGGATTTCTGGCACACTCCACAACTTGGTTTCTCAGAGACATCGGATTCAGTGGTCAAGAGTAGCAACGCATAGTGAAGAACTTATCTGAAGCAGCAACTGGCTCTAGTTGAGATGAAAAGATTCTGGTTGGGGACGTCAAGCACAGTAGAAATAAAACAACGATGATGTAAAAGAAGGTAAGTAAGCTGGGTTTAGCTGAGTGGGAGACAGCAGAGGGTGATCCTGGATGCCAGAATCAATGCTGAGCCCTCTTAAGGTGTCGTGGACTAGTTGACGAAACACCAAGGATGGAAGGTGTCCTTGAAGACCCCAGAGAAGTACCCTTGTCAGCTGAGTCCAGACGGTTGCATGATGATGCGCTAGGGAGGCTGCACTGTGCCAGCATTGCAACGATTGTGCGTGCTGATGCACCAGGGAGGCAAAATAGGCTGATCCCTGGAGCCAGCATTACACTTCAGCCATTTAACACCAGGCAGAAGGATATCTACATCATCAGATGGAAGAAAACGCAGATCACATTAGTTAACAGTAAAAGAAGCGTGTCTTAGTTGGTGCTTATCTTGGCGAGAGCCGAGTCCAATATCAGCATGAAGTTTTAACACCTACTCTCATGTAATGGAAATCATTATGCTTTGATATTATTGTTTCCTTGGCAACCTGAGTGTGTGAACTAATTGGCAGCTTTTACTTTTTCTCTATTGGTTTTGGTTTTCAGTGTCAGCCCTGGCACCTCTACACCGGCAGATTAAGCAAGAGCACATCTTAGAGAGGGAAGGCAAAAAACAATATACAGTGCTCCCTCGCTATAACACGGGTCTGGGGAGGAGCACAATATGAGCATTGTAACCGAAAAGCCTTATAAAATGAGGGAGGGGGTGGGAGGCACTGTGTAATCAACGCTATATTTAAAAAAAAAAAAAAAAGGTAACATTCCCACCCGTGAATCATTTGAATTAGCAGTTTTTAAACTCTAAATAGTCTGACTAAATGGCGGTCAGGAGTTTAGTTTAAGCACCAGACAAATAAACCAAGTGCAAGAAGGAGAGCGGGTCGGGAGAGGGGAAGAGGGAATGGGCTCGCCCCAGGTTCAGCTGCCGAAGCGAGGCTGAAGCGAAGCCGAGACGCCTCGTCTTGTCTCCCAGAGAAAGCCGCAGCTCCTCTCAAAAAAGTAAACACATTAGGAAAGATAACCACGTAATAGGCCTAATATTTATTTAGTTATAAAATGAATGCTGAATAAGATGTCTATGTTATAAAGTGCCAGAGCAGCTTTTCTTCAGTTTAGATGTCGTACCAAAAGAGAGAGGCAGAAATGGAAGTTAGACTGAGAAGTTGTTTATAGTTTGAACAACACCGGTACTGTATCTACTGTAGAAATATTGTATGAATCACTAGCATAGGGAATCCCTCCCGACCTGTGCGCTGTGTAAAGGGAACAGAGTGTCCTGGACTGAATAGCGAGACAGGGTTAGGTGGAAGTCAGCCATCTAAAAAGGGTGCAGAGCTACAGTACACTAAATCATCGACTCGGAAGGGAAACGATGTGGCAGCCACGGATAGGAGCAGCAGTTGCGATCGTTAACCAATGGATCATGATTGACAGTATAAAAGAAGATGTAGCAAAGTGATCTGTTCCTTTGTTATGGTTAATGCTAATTGAAAGGAGTACCGCATTGTGAATCATGAGTGTTTTGTTTGTTTTTGTCGTGTCTAATTGTACTTGTTTGTTATTTAGATGGCTTACATGATCCGGAGCTGTCGCTACAGGCCAGCACAAAACATGGACAACACTGCACTTTCTTTCACGATAAATTGTATTTGCACCATGAGCACTACAGTACTCACTTTGGACTGGTTACTGTGTTTGTATATTGTGGGTGTATTAAAGACTGTGTTTATTGTTTCAGTACTGAACCTCTTGGTTAAACTATGTAGTACACAGCCTTGTGTACCACCATTCATTATTATTTACAGTTTGTCACAGTCACAGTCACTTATCAAATTACCCATTAAAAGGATGTGCTGTGATACCATTAAAACCAATTAACCATACAAATGTAACACTGGTAAAAAAAAAAAAAAATACTGTGGTGTATTATATTCCAGTCAACAATATAGTCCATTACTCAAATGTTACTTATTTGTGATTTTTGGTATACAGTCATATTTTCCATATGAGCACAACAAAGCATAGCATTGCGATCATACAGTAGATAATCATGTTCTTTGATTTGACTGACTTTTGGCTCAAACATCTAGAAACAGAGGATGGTTTTGACAGCTTATAAATCAGCCCACAATCACACTGTTCAGACTGCTCTACCAACTGGCTTACAAGGAGTTCTAAATACTGCTGTTTGCTTTCACACATCTACAGAATTATCAGCTGTTCAATTAAGAGATAGCTTCCTTCCTTTGCCACAAAGTCTGAGTTAGGCGCCTGTCTTGCTTTGAACAGCGCAACTGTTACACTATACAGCCTGTTGTAATGCTATGTATGACTTACCTCTTCTGAAACTGAAGCAACTCTTAATTTTCTGGAAGATTGTTTTCTGTATAAAACTGGGGTATATTAGTGCACCAGAAGAGACACATTTGAGATTCTCAAGCATTACTGAGCCAGTAGATCAGATCAGACTTAAGGCAGCAGTGATTCCTCAGACCCATCCTTTTCAGGTTGAAAAGTTAATGTGTAGAGCAGAGTAACATTTGATGCAAAATGGGTTTTGAAGCAAATTGGCTTATCAGTTCAAAAGCCCCCCCTCCAGTAATTAGGAAGCTCAAGTTGTTTCTCTCTTTGGTTTCTTTCAAATGTAGAAGCAACATCAATATTACAAATTCAAAAATGTGATATTTATCTTCACGGAACATCCACATAGATTCCTCCAAACAATTTTTTCCCCTCCTGTTTATTTATTTATTTATTTATTTATTAAAACAGTACAGCTATGCATAATTTGCAGACATAGTTTCAAGTACAGTACATTATTCAAAAAGGCATTTGTGTAAGAACTCCATGAAAACCCAGGATACTCTAATATGAAATAACAGAAAGACCACTTCATATGAAAAAGGTGTTTTTTTCACTCAATACATGACTTCTTAGTTTTAAACGTGAACAGAAGATGCCTAATCCTCAATAGAACACCTTTAAGAAAGCCTTTAATCTTCTTCAGAAGGAGACATCAACTCAATTCTGATTCCCAGCAAGCGAGGAATCCTTAAGAGGGTTGATGCATTTCCATCAAGCTGCTTAGGTACTGCAGCTGAAGTGCTCTCTTCAAGTGAACTTTTTTTTTGCAGATCTTTTCTTCCTCACTGTTTAGAGGCTCGGGACTTAGCGCATTGCTGCACTGAAAACTGAACGGCTTGGAGGGGGTGAAATCCTGCTCTGACTTTCACTTGACTTTGAGCAGCTGTCACATGTGGCAGCTTTACAGCAGGCAATTAAGAGCCCCTCTGGCAGGCATAAGTAGGGCCAATGTCTCAAGCCTTTGGAGCATTTTCTGTGTCATGATTGTGTTATTTCTTTGATAGCCAGTATTCAAGCTTCACAACCCAAATGCAACTCCTATTTTTATCCTCTTATCAAGAAGTGGAGATCTTAATGTTTTTTACCCTGCATAGAATCAATATCCACAGCAAACCTCCCCCTGCCCCCAAGCACACATTTAACTAAGCACCCTCAGTTCCGAGTCAGCAAACATTTTAATCAGCGTTGAGTAAATGATTACAAATAGGCACCTCATTTGGGATGGAAACTGGCATTCCATAGAAGAATTAAACATGTTTAAATGGGGAAGCTTGAGTGTTCTTCCTAACATTTCCATGTGTTGGAGTGGGGCCATGTGGCATGGTGCCCTAACCTGTGCATATTTTTGTGTTTTATGTTGTATGTGGTGTGTTATTGTTGGTGTGGATATAGTGGTGTATGGGATATAAATTGGGCTATGTTTTGGCACAGGGATTGCCAAACACTTCACGTGCAGATAAAATGTGTATTAGTATGTGACCACGGGGATTGCACAAATTAGTTTACATGCTGGGATTCAAATGAATGATTAATTAGCAATTGAATTCCATGCACATCTGTATAGATGCATGGACCACTCACTGGGGGTTGGGTGCTTGGTGAGGAAAGAACGAGATTTGGGAGGTAAAGAGAAAAATAATAAATTACAATTGTTAGTCTGTTTTGGCCACCGTGCCTTTTGTTTAATCATTTTATTTGTTTATTTATTAATAAACCGCACAAGCAGCACATTCACATTCACTCTCAGTGCTGTGTGTTCTTCCAGGTCTGACATCACACCACAAAGCCATCCTTGTCACAGAGCAAAATAGTTCTATCTAGCAGGGGAGGTTCATAAATAAGCATTGCAAAAGTTACAGTCACAATGCCAGAACTTTGGCTACTACCACATTCTCAATAGATCCTCTAAAGGAATATTTTAAATTGCAGTGCCCTTTAGATGCCTAAGATGTATTAGTTGGCTTAAATCTGTCTGTCTGACTAAATGATAATCATCAGCACCCTCCTCCACTCAGGCACTGGGAGTATTGACTCTTTAATTAAATCTGACCTTTGCAGATTCCTTCTACATTTTCTCCATGTTTTTGAAGACATATAATTAAGTTTTCCTGCTGGAACAGGAAGTTCTACATTTTTGGTAAACTTAAACTTAAATGATGGTGCCAATAAAATAAATAAATAAATAAATAAATAAAACAATAAAAAAAATATAATGATGCAATACATTGGGAATGGTCTCAAGATATGAATCGTTTTAAAAAGAAAAAAGTGTTGGACCAAACATTACACAGTCACGGACTGCCAGCTAAAAGCACTTTGTGTTTATGCTGGAAGCAGGAAGACCGTTTTTTGTAACCTTGCTCTTTTACTTCATGGTCCCGGGGTCACAATGCATTTTACCCAGTTGAACCTCAGACTCACCCTTCTGTAAAACAAGATGCAAGACAGATTCATCTGGAAATGAAATGCCATAGTCTAGGTTGAGCAGTACTTTAAAATGACAATACTCCCTTAGGCTGGAGTCAACAAAACAGATGCATTTGGAACAACTTCCAAATTTAATGAACACTCCACTCAAGCTGCTCATTTTTGAATTGCTCCAAAATCATTAATTCCTCTTGCCAGACAGGGGGGATGTGATTAATTTAATCTAACCCTTTAAACAGGTTCAATCTTATGCTAATGAATCCAGTTTCGATTGGGTGCCCTAGGCCTGTTCCATTTGTGGGCAGATATTGTATAATTGTCCAAACTTTAAAATAACAAAAAACAACAAAGGAAAAAATGATACAACAAGAACTGAGTTTTCATGAAGGGGTTGCCTTGAGCATTAAATCGCGACATGCTGAGCATTTCTAGGGTCACTTTTTATACCTGAACATAAACAATATTTTAATAAAGCATTCATTAACTACTCGAACATATATCATTGACAGAATCAATGTACTTTAGCACAGAACCTCTATTTCTCTGGAAAATTGCAGTTGAGCTTCAACCGCATGAAGATTCATGGAGCTGTTTATACCGGCGGTGCTATTTTAATTGTCTCTGATATGTCTCTAACATAATGCTCTGTGATATTGAAATACAAAAGGGAAACCTTCAATAATTTAGATGAATATTGGTGTCTTAGTAGTCGAGCAGATGGTTTGGATTCATAGCAGATTCATCAGAATTAACAGCGAAGCTGCAATTACAGGACAAAACTGCTGTTGGTGGCGACTCTCAGAGCATACAGTGTACACATTATGCCTAGACGGGACCCTAGTGTGTACTTTAGTTGCTTCTCAGAGAAGTTTCTCCAGAGCACTTATGGTACATTTGTAATTAACCGTTTGTTAATACAATCCTTTCACAAGTATTCACCATCACTGCATAAGAGAAACATTTTTTTTTTCAATTAATTATTTTAAAATCTCACAAATGAAAACAGACTAATAAGACAATAGCTGGGGTGCTCAAATATTAGGGTGTGGTTACCAGTCTGTTTTTTCTTATTGAGACGATCTGTTATCTAGCCATCATAACAGGAAATGGCATATAACCGTTTTAGATACAACTAGAATATTTGGTCATGTCCCAATTAAAACCTATTAGTATCAATTACACATTAGCCTTCTTTTGTAGCAGCAATATCTTTATACATGCTGCAGAGCTAATCACTGCACGAGTTCTGTCTCTTAGCATCCTTAGATGTTGCAGGCCTCCCAAGAGCAATCTTAAAATGATAAGAGGTAGCCCTGCAACAAGTACAGTAATCTCTCGTGTATCTGTCCATCACATAGCCGCCATGATCGAGCTCTTCAGCAACGCCACGGGATGCAAAAATGCTACAGGAAAGCGAAAGCCAGTTGTGCTTACAATTGAAAAAATATTTGGCAATACTTTCACCTGGAGGCGTAAAATAGCAGATTTTGGAATTGGAATGAACACTATGAATGACAGCAACCCAAAAACAATCGGACCTTTGCTTGTCCGGTCTTTGACAGCAATGGCAGCTAAAAAGCAAAGCTTCAAACAAACCCGCACTCTAGACTTATTTGCTCGAACACAGTAATCTAAGAACTGCGCATTTAATCATTGAATTTGCATTGTATCTTCAGTTTTCTACTTTTCTGTATTTGTATATTGTTGTAGCAAATGGGCACAGGCCTAATTACAATGGGAGCTCTCTTTGAGGACACACATCTTTCATTGATAGCTTGAGTTATTGTATATAAACAAAGATTTCAATCAAAGGTGGGAATTTAGTTTGAGAACAGAAGGGAAGCACTTCAGTAAGGATATATTAAGAGAGGCCATGGGCATTGGATAGAGATTAATAAGAATATGATTGCCTCAATTTGCATGCATACCCTGCTCAAAGGGGTTATGTTTCATACAATGTTCTATGTGGAGCGCAGCTTCTCTTGGAACCGTTCCTTTAGAGAGAAACAGGATCTCTCATCACCTGGGGGTTCCCAATCTGAAGGGAAGCTCAGATTCCATTCAATGTGATTTGTAAGCCACACCATTCACTTATTGCAGCAGTCTACAATAAAAAAGATATCAATAGTTTGTCTGCCACCCCTCCTCCACCTGTTTTCTCAAAACCAGATCATTTAACAACTTGTTTCAAATGGGAATTCCTTTTCTGCTTTCAAAATGTGTTCTTCATACACTTTTGTATTTATGTTTTTGTTGGTTTCTATTTCTGTTTCATATTAGCAATTCCCTGTACCATAACATTATTATTATTATTATTATTTTTTATTATTATTATTATTATTATTATTATTATTATTATTATTCATGTATTAATGTATTAATTTTTTTTAACAAAACATGGCCAATTCCCTCATCTGTATTGCATAATATCAAGAAACCCACAAATGGATCAAGCTCAGTGGTCAGAAAATACAATGCTTACTAGTTTAGGTTTCTTTCTCAGTATTTTAAAATCTCACTGGTCCGAACTGGTTGTAGCCTCCCTCCAGAAAAACAACAATTTGGTGCTGTGATATTTGTACTGGGTTTCAATGTCAAAACCTTTGGATCCAGTGCAGCATGGGAAGAAAGCATTGAGTCATCACAGCCACCCCTAGACATTTTCCTAGTATTTGCTATATATAGATGGGCTTTTATAGGTTAAATAGCTTTATATTAAATATAAATTGTCCCAAAAGTTAACAGAAATTCCTACACAAATGAAAAAGATGCTTTGTTGTTTCCTCCCTTAAGACATATCAAGTTGTGTTCTGTGATGTTTCTGGTGTTTTTTTTTTTCTTTTCTTGGTAACACAGGGTTTATTTATTTCCTGTAGTCTTCGCTGAGATTTATCCCCTGAAAACAGTCTATCTTCGAAATCGCTTGACATTTGTCAGCATGTCCTTGAGTCCCCCTGTGCAGTAAAGCAGAGATTATTAATGATACAAGGGAGAGATCTCCCAAAGAACTCTGGAATGAATCGATCAGAATGCTGTGCTGTTGCACAGTCTGGCTGTAACAATACATTATAGATGTCCTGAACTGAAACCAGCAAAGCTGCAGACAACATCCTTCTTTCAAATCCCTTTTTAGGAATCCATTACAGTGCCAGCGTATTTACCCTGACAAACCCCTGGTAGACCACAGCACTCGTGAAGAGGTAACGATAGCCAATAATTGACATGCTTCATATGGAATGCAATATAAAAATGGGTCTGTGCAGTCTAGTGAATCTTCTAACTATACAGATAACTGATCACTGATTTAGCAGGTGTTCTACTAAGGCTAATATATTATAGCAATTATTTTAAAGTAATTCTCCTTTGACAACCAGCATTACAGTGCTCCTCTTTCTAAGTATATTTGGGGGTTGCAGTTATCAGACTGTGCTAGTTCTGTTCTGTCTATGAGAATGTGCTAGTGGAATGGCATTATGTGGCAAATGGGGCCTCCTAACTGGTTCTATGTATAAAGTGCAGACTTATTCAAGGAAGAACTGTAACATACTGTTACTCACACAAACACATGAAGAGAATGTGTTTTATTTAATTTTTTCACCTATTTTATATTCTACACACTCTGCATGTCAGAAACATGTGAAAAGTGTCACACTGCCAGAAGAGACATGAGGAGGTGTCAAGCTACAACAAGTGTTAATTAATATAGTAGGGGGTCTTTTGAGGTCTCAAAGTTAACTGGTGTGAAAGAAAAAAAAAACACATAACACAGAAAAGCATGAGCGTTTATTTTTGTTTGTTTCAATGTATTACAAATATGTTTAGTGTTTTCTATACACTGCGAAGTCCCAAAAAATGCCAAATTCTACTTACTAAATATAAGCACTTTCCAATTACTATTGTAAAGGGAGACAGAACTCAAAACACACAAGAGATGCAGACAAGCTTCCATGCATCTTTGTGACAGAGATTGAATGACGCTTGGTGTTAGACACTAGAAAGAAGGAACAGAGTAACCTTAAGCAAATGGCAAGACAATTTATTCCGTAGGGTAGGTAGAAGTCGGCCATTTAGGAAGGGAGCGGAGCTACGGCACCCAAGCTCACTGACCGGGACTGTAGACGGCGTGGCATCTGAGGATTGTTAACCCGGGGGGGGGGTCATGGGCGAGGGTATAAATAGGGGGGCGTAGGTTCAGCAATCTGTTCCTTTGCATATGGTTATACGAAACGACCTAGAAGGAGCCCGTGTTATTGAGACCGAAAGCCGTGAGTGTTGTCAGACTGTGTACGAACACTGTGTGTCTTGTGCTGTTTGTTTTCTCACTAAAGAGTACTGAACACGATCCGGAGCTGCAGCCTCAGGCCAGCGTAAACCCAGATATCACAAGTCACCTTTTCCACTACAGGAACTGTCTCTGTACCGCTAGCACTAAAATCACACACTGTCGGAACTGTGACTGTGTTTGTGTTTTGTGTGGGTGAGAAAAGACGGGACTTTTTGGTTGCGGGTCAAACCCGTGGGATTACAAACAGGAGTGATACACGCCGCTGTACCACTTCCATCATTATTATCAGAAATAGAGCAAGCAGCCCTTGAATGACAATAAAGTGTGTCTGTGAAAACAAAAACCTCCTGTTAAAATGTATACTGGTCTCCGTTTACCTTTTAAAGGAATGCTACCCTTTTTCCGCAATGCCCAGTTGTTTGGTATGCAATGATTATTAGAAACTGAAAACAATATCAAGTTATTTTCAATATAATACTATCAATAATCATTCAACAAAACAAGACTACTCTGCGGTTTCTTAAGCTGATTCACTTGAGTAGACTGAAACAGGATTCACAATTTTGGAAAACTCTCATTATAATGGATTTAGGCTTGTTTGAAAAAAGGCCATTGAGTAATCAGCATATTATTAAAATGTAATTTAAAAAACAAAAATGTGTTCATCAAGTCTAAAAACACCCTGAATCCATTGAAAGGTTAAATAAAAAATATTTATTGACCAAATGGCAGCACTGAGAAGTTGAATGGGACATTGACAATAAAATACAATTCTTCTGATATGCCTTTATTGTCACAGATAAAGTCTGAAGCATTCATTGCCACTCTCAGAAGTTTCCTGCAGCAATGTTTACCTGCTTGGGGAATAGTGAATGAAAGCTGAACATTCAATTGATTGATATATTTTACAATAAGATTAGGGCATGTGGGATAACTACTGTTGATGCTACTAAAAGTATGTCTAATACGTGAATGAGAGAAGAATCAAGAATATCAATGCTGTTCTGGAACATGCCTGATGAATAGGAAGGAGATTCATTGAATCCCACACTGAATGACACAAAGAGTAAGTTATGTTGCCAAAATAAATAAACATATTTCAATATATTTCAATTTCAATGCACTTTTGGACATCTGACGCTTGTCTCTGCCTACATCCAAATGTGTGTGTAAAAAAATCTGAATTGAATACCTTTAGGAAAAAAAAAGAAGTAATAACTGACCTCCACCAAACGGGGCCCATATGACTCTGCGAATGGTCTTTACCCAATCCTCCATGTCATTCTGGGTGCTGGCCATAAGAAGGTATGTTTCATGATTGGCTGTCATCCGCTCCCGATCTCCACCTGAGGAACAAAGAGAATGATTACTTAGATCACTTAGACAGTAATGCCAGATAATAAAACGTCCTCATAAACCTTACTCAGCCAATTAGATTCTAAGTTCACTAGTCATTATCCCACTGGTAGATTAGCACTTTTACCACATTGGAGGCTTAGTTCATTTGATCACTATTCGGATCCCATCAGTTGGATTGTTGCATCAAAACAAAATAATTCTGGAGTATAAACATAACTGGAAACAAGACAGCTTAATCTGGGGCTGTGTGCAGGGGAGTCAGGTGATAAGGAAATGGCTTTATATTCATTCACAAACCAAACAAAACAAAACACTATGCAAAAAAAGAACTGCACTGTATGAAAGCCTCTACAATGGAGAACAAGGAGGTCAGTGTGGCCCCATGCTAATCCATAATCTCAGGCAGACATCAATGAGGCTTTCAGATGACAGATTGCACACAATGAGAGTGGGAGCTGAAAAAGAAACATAGCGTACAACAGCCCAGTCGGCAGAAAAGTTCCTTTTGTCAGGAAGTTTGGCTAGCGAGCAAAACCCTTGCTGAAGAGCAGGCCATACACCCTCATTATTCAGAAAATTAATACCTGGACAATAGGAACTAATCTGAAGCCTATTGTCGGAACTGGACAGAACGTTGCAGCTTCAGTACAGTAGATTACTTTAAATGGATACTGGGGCTTTTACATAATGTATGTACTGCAGCCATATCCAATGAAATGTTATATTGATCTATACCTAAATCAGCCTTAATATTACAGAAGGGTGTTGGAGGTAGATTTCTGTCAGCAGTAAATACGTGAAACCTTGCATGAAAACTTTACATACTGTTTTGAAACACATGAATGGAAGTAGTACGATTTACAGTTTCTTGATACTGTACATTTAACCTGAAAAACACAGAGGTTCAAAGAAATAATGTGATTGATAGTTTTCTTTGAAACTGATACCGAGATGAACTAAACTATGCATGGTGCCAGTCCAAGGTATTATGGATGATGCTACTGCTGACCCCCACAGTAAAACAAACAAGTTTGAATGCTGGAGTTTCTATAACAGTTGCTGTGGCATCCTTAGGAATTTAAATTTGACAGACAAGAGGGCAGACAGATTCTAATCTGTTGTCTTCAAAGCACCTTCAAGTGTAGCCTCAGATATCTGCATTTCAGTTCATATTCATCATAATATGTTGCTAATTTGTTTAAAAAGCATGAAACCTTCGGAACATTATTTTAAATTAAAATAACACTTAATTTTCATAAAACATGCATTGATCTATTTAATTTAATTCTGAAGTACTGTATTGGTCAAATGTTTTTGGGGAATTAAAGTCAGGTACCGGATTTAGCTAAAACAAAATGCTGGTAAAACAAATACATCTCACCTAAGTAAGCCACAATTATGCAGACAGTGTTTACATTAAGAATACCTTTGGTCCCCCAGGTGAGTTGTAATATATATGCTTTTCAACAAGAAAGGTACTCAAGCATCACATACGTCTGAGTACTGTATTTTCTATCAACAAATGCTCATTAAACGATGTTTCATTACCCTCCAGCCTATAAAAAAAAATAGCTGACAGAATACTTTGAAACAGAGTGAGTGGAGCAGCAGATGATCAGAAGTCTAGACGATATTTTGACTGCATGACTGAAAATCAAATCTACTACACCTTTGTGGCAACTCACAGCTGTTCTGTTCAATCACCTTGCAGTGCTTCAGAAGAGGTCTTGTTACATTTATACACAGCATTCTGCTTATATTAGTAAATAACTGTATTGTTTCAGGTGGTTACCCTGAAAGCCTATGATAACATGGGAAACAGAAACTTGCTGATATACAGCACTGTCTTCGACACACTGTATTGTGCACCATGTTCTAACAGTTCCCACACACTTATATTACAATTCTCCCATAGTAATATGCCTGCTAAATGAAGCAAAGTTTAATGAAATAAAGACATTTTTGACAAAATCACATTGTTCGGTGTTCTTTGATTCTTAACCATATGCTTTCTTCACTCTGAATATTCATTTCAAAAAAATGGTTAAGTTCACAAAACATTTACTTTATTCACACACACACTGAAGTAGCTTGTTTCACATTCTGTAAGAATGTTCACCCTTTCAAAAAATTAGGAGTAAAATCAGACTTTTAAAATATGTGCCACCGTTTCTTTAAGAGCTGGATTGAAAACACTGCTGGCCAGCAGAGATGCCTTTTGCTTTGACAACGGCAACATCCATCTTCTAGAAAATCATTAACCTTCCTTGGAAACACGATGACTGACTGAGTCTCTGGTTCCTATTGGCAAGCTTTCACAGCCCGGCTGTTATTTCTAATCTTCATGAACTCCTTCTGTCAAACAAAAAACTAGACACAACAACAACTGCCCTTATTATAGCACTAACATTTTTCTTTCACACAAGGTGTGACATTTTTACAGTAAGGGTTAAACATATTTTTATACTTAACTACTGTATCGCAGTTTAATGTCACACTCTGTTACCGAAAACTGAAGAGCAATTTAATAGCTTGACTAAGAAAGCAGCATTTTCAATCATTTTAAAAGTACATTCAAAAGAATTTACAGGGGATTTTAACAGTGATCATTTCTGACTGACTGAATTTTCTGGTTGAGGCCTTCTGTGTTTTATCTCCTGGGTTATTAAGCTTAGGAGACTAAATATAAAAAACATTGTATTACTGTGAATATAGTAGTTGATAAGGGAAGGTGATACAGCACAAGGATTTTATATTTCTCTCGTGTATTGCTTGATTTGTTGCTAAATGAAAGTTTGCCATGCAGGTTTTGTCAGCATTCTTTTTCCCTTAATCACAGTCTTCTTTCATTTAGCGCTGCTGTAAAAATAGATTGATGTTCTGAAATAATTTATTGGGATTATTTGAGTTTTGATGGATTTTCATTAAAACCAATATGTCAGTGTGAAACTTGTTTGTTAGCATGGAGAGTGCAACATCTTTTTATTATTATTTTTTTTTTATTGAAATATTAACAGCTATTTGTTACAATCAGTTACAACACCCCATCCCACATAAAAAAAAAAACTATCCTAACATAATATAGCCATGCAAACATAATGTTTTTGTATAAACTAATCGAAGGCAACACGATTCAATTTATTTATTCGTTTAACAATGATATCTTAAGCAATAGAACCCCAATTAGAGGGAATTATTGTAGAAGAACATCTGCCAAAGCAATGCCCAGTAACCAAGGTTTACTGCAATAATAAATCACTACAATTTACCCCTTTACCTTTTATCAAGAGAAAAAGGACTCTGGGCTTTGGAGTATTTTGTCACAGTCCAGACTGCTCTTTTACTTTTGCCTTTGTTGGGTCGAAAAACTATTTTAACATTAGTGGTTATGAATGGTAGTTACAGAATACAGATTCTCTCTGTATGTCCTCTGTATTTCTACCTAATTAGTATTTTAGTGGAACTAGCAAATTATGCTTTTCTGATGCATCTTAAATTCTGTAATTATGTTAGGTATTCACTGATGTGCTACAGTCTCATAAAACTGACTAATTAGCAAGTTACTATCCTAATTAGAGTCTCAATCTCAATCTGTTGCACAAAGCATTCTCAAGGAGGTGCTAAGCATGTAGAATGAAAGACCTGTATTGGGAACTTTGCATTATATTAGTACAATAAATGTACTGCACCAAACCCTGTTATATAAGTAAATAACATAGTAAATGGCTATTGCTTCTAGTGCAGCTAAAGTTAATATTGCCCTTTAATTGTCTGTAGACAGGATATCTCCTTCCTTCAGAGCACTCAATACTTTGTTTTCAAAGTAAGCATGTAAATAATAATTTTATAAATGGAGACTTTGTGGATTGTCTACCCAGTATAGACAGTAAATACACTTCCAGGCAGGCAGGGCAGATTAGGAGCCAAGCTATTTCAAGATGTTGTTTCTGACTTAAATACAGATTTAAAAACATGTCATCAATATATTTTTGTACCCTTTAGATACAGCAGTAGTGTACACATGACAAATGCAGTCTATTTTCCATATCCCTTGATAGCAAATATTTCTTCCAAAATCTGAATCATATCTCATACAGGTGCTTTTTATGTTAAATAATTCCACACTTAAGTATATCATAAATCTGATCAAACCATTCAAACCCATCCTTTCTGTGTGGTTTAGTTGCTCAGTAAAATAGTCTTGTCAATCACATAGTTGAAGGATTGAAAATACAACTGGTTACTGTGCAAAAGCAAGTGCCTCTGTTCCAGCTGAACAAAACATTGCTTACAACCTACCCTTTACAACACTATTACTTTATCAAAGGTCTGCAAACTCAAAACAGCATTCAGATGGCATGCTATACTGACCCTCTGCAGGCACTCAAGGAGCTGTCACATCAGCTGAATGACCACGGGAAGTCCTTTTTCAAGAGCGTAAACTCATTACAAAATCACAAGCCACTTCTCAGGTTAAAATTCCAGAACCAGCTGCAGCTAGACAATGGGATTTGAGTGCATTCGAAACCCCTCCCCTCCTGACAGCGGGGAGGCTGAGTGTCAGCACAACAATGCAGAAGTAAGCCACAGAAGCCTGCAGTGCAGTTTGCCACGTGTGCACCCGTGTTTAATGATACCTTCAATTAATGTTGCTTACAAGATAAATGTCCTCCACCCTGCCTCCAGGGAATTCAGTTAGGAACACTGACAATATCCAGAGAGGAAAGATATGGTACCAGTGAGGGATAAATTACCTAAATAGGGAAGCTGGTTTAGGATATGTAAATGTAAGCTATTTAGCTTACTTAGGACTGAATTGTATGTTCATTAGAGATTAGCTTCATACAGGACCTCTAGACAGTAAACCTGTGGCTACCTTGTGCCAGAGCTCATGTTCTAAACCCCAATGAGAAATACAGAAGACATACAAATTAAATTTGAATACAGTATGAGGCAGTTCTATAATAAATATAAAACACAATGGTATAGGTATATATTTTTTAATATAAAAAATTACTTAACTGTAATGTAATTAATAACCTGTTTAATAAATGATAGCTAGGTGAATATATAGATATTTTAGAATAATTAATTTTTTTTACAGATATTGGAACTATATATTACCTACTCGTCACATGACATGTATTTGATAAGTATACTATAATATATATAATATATTATATATATATATATATATATTATATATATATATATATATATTTTTTTGATTGCAGGATACAGTGTTTATGAAGCTTAGTGTTTGATATTCATGAAACTGTTCTAGGCTGCTGCTGGCCTCTTTAAAAGCAGTTTCATGAATATCAGACTATATTTTATTCATGAAAAACATTAATAAAAAGACTCAATTTTCCACAGTTGTCCAAGATAAATACACAAAAGTGCACAACAAAATGGGGTAATAGATTTGTGAAAAGGCACCATAATCACATACATTTGTATTAAGTTTAAGGCCCTTCTTATTACTTCCAAGTCAGAGTATTAGTTCTTTTTAGCCATTGATTTATGGTACACTGAGCCAGACAGAAATATCTAACTACAGACTGGAGCTTCAATGCAACCTTTTCTATTAAGACCGGCAGGATATCCTGACAAAATAGGTTTGATTGTACTGTATACTTTGTCAGTTTCATTGATAATAATTATCCAAGTGCTATGAAAACATTTCCTTTGAAAATTATAACTGTATTAATATGTGATCTATTATAAAGAATATGTAAAAAGTATCAGGTGACATAATGATTCTAAAATGATTGCCTTTAATGAACTCAGAAAATGACTTTAAAGTGTGTTTTGATTGTGTGTTCTATTCTTACATTAACAGTTACATTTTCCTTTCATACATAAAAATTAAAATACTTTCCAAATATTCAACAGAAGAACATGTATTTATTTATTTATTTAAATTTAGTTGTTGCCAATTATTTAAAAAAAAAAATTCTCTCAATTTGAAATGGCCAATTACTATTTGGGCTCAGCTCACTGCTACCACCCCTTGGGAGCAGTGAAGACGAACACATGCTGTCCTCCGAAGCGTGTGCTGTCAGCCGACCGCTTCTTTACACACTGCGGCTTCTTTACACACTGAGGACAACGCAGCTCCTGGGCAGCTAACAGGCAAGTCCGCAGGCGCCTGGCCAGACTACAGGGGTTGCTGGTACGTGGTGGGCCGAGGACACCTTGGCTGACCTAGACCCCCCCCTCCCGGCAACACTCAGCCAATTGAGCGCCGCCTCCTGGGAACTCCCGTCCATGGACGGCTGTGGAATAGCCCAGACTCGAACCGGCGATGTTCAGGCTATAGGGCATATCCTGTGCTCACGCAGAGCGCCTTTACTAGATCTGCCACTCGGGAACCCCTGGAAGAACATTTGGATAAGAAGAACAATTGGATAATGTAAGCACAAGACAACGAAACAATTTTAAGAAACCAGTGCAGGCACTCTGCGGGCACATAGAGCAGGTCCTCACAATCTCCAAAACATCTACTAAACCACGACAAGCTAATCCAGCAAAAAAAGTAATAGCCTACCATGAAGAATAAAATACGATTTGAGACCAAGCAGACAATCCATTAAAAATACCAGAGTGAATGTTAAGTTTAATTTTGACCTTAGAACAATAATGTTAGGAAATTATTTTTCAAACTGTTCTGTTATTATAACGCTGCAATCGTGTTTAGCATTAGTCTGCTATGTGTATTGCCTATATAATAAAGAATACATTTAACATTTTAGAAAGCAGATGGTAACAGTCGCAAGGCAGATTCACTATCATTTTCAACCCACAGAGTATTTCAACAGGAATCCAAAACCTAGCAGAGATGATTTAGTTCCAGTAGGCCTATACAAGACCCAAAATGTTGACCAACATAAACTATTTAAATAAAAACAAAAAACAAGATGGACTGACTGGCTTAGTAATAGGATATCATCCATTCATCACTTGATCATCATGACTTCATCTTTGGACTTGGCCATATTCTCCAAACAGGCAAAGATTGGCTGGGCCTTTGAATCTGGTCTCACCCTGGAACGGTTAGGAAACACTAGTGAGGACGTGTTTCACACTGCAGCATCCCTAGAAGAGGACCCACTTTTCCAAAGCTAGCCACCCAGACTTCCCAGGACTTTACACTTTTTCAGTCAGATGCAGTTTGTTCATAACAAACAAGGTAAAGTGAGTTATTCTACAGTATAGGGATTTACAGTCATGTAGCTCGTCTGTCACACACACGCTTTTCAAATTTCTGTGGGTGCTGGAAAGGTCAGGCTGTCTTTGCTATTTTAGAAATAATTTAACATGAAATGTCTGACGAGCACAGAGAATGTTAGAAACTCTTCCATCATTTTTTTCTTAAGTGATGAGTAAGGTGAAATGATGAGTGATAACTCCATTATATATTTTCCTACAAAAGTTAAGGTCTGATACTGCACGTTACCCATTCAGCTACGGTGATGCTCTGAATGGTCTTAAATCAGGTATGTTTTACTGTACAAATCTGTATGGACCTTTAAACACAGTACAGTGTTAAATAAAGTATTGAATATGCATCTGCTTTCACAATAGACTGAGAGAGGTCAGCAAGTTCACTTACACAGTAGAGAGTGAGTGTGAAGACAAGCAATGTGAAAATAAATTCTGTTTGTCATCTGGTGGGAAGGTGAGATATGTTTGTTTAAAGTTATGATTCGTAAATTATACAAATGTTTATGACAGCTCAGTATCTATAAATGGTATATCCTAAGCTTTCTTACAGTACAATAATTGAACTATTTGATGACATTTATGCTGCTAATGAAATATTGAAAATGTATTTCCTACAATTGTATCTCCCTGGGGGGTTTAATGCTACTTGCAGGCTACTGTATTGTTAATGCAATCAGGCTGAAGAAACTGTTGAAGTGCTGACATGCGTAGATAAAATGGAAGTGAAAGCACATTAATAATTCAGAACCGAATACCTGACTTTGGCACTGCAAGTGGTTGAGTTTTACAAGGTCAGTGTTTATTTTCTAACTAAAATAACTGTAGCTCTCCAAGTCTGTTAATGTACAAATGACTCAGCAGAAAAAAAGGCTAGGTTTAATTTAAAATGTAGTATTTCTGTTTCCACTGTGTATTCACTTATTGAAGCAAATTGATTTTAATTTAATAGACTTGTCCTGAGATTGGTGGTGCTGTTTTGCTTCTGGGTGGTTATTTTCCATAGACAGCAGACTTTAAGGCAGCTGTAAGAAAACAGTTGTATTGCAGACTGCTGAATCTGAAGTGCAAGAACCTAATATGAAACCCTTCACATTTCTAAAGTGAAATGAATTGTTTACAGAGTAAAACAAATATGTACTATTATACGCTCATACTTACAAGGTAATACCCATTTTTTCAATCCTCTACACACAAAAAACAAAACTGACAAAATGTGGAGATTAGAGATTACTAATTATGTTAATCCATTTTCTAATCCTGATTCACATTTAAACTGCAGTGTAGGTTAGCTTCATACAATTTGCAAAGCTCTGGGGGTAAAAAAGGACGCAAAACTTTGATGTCAGAAGTCCATACTTTTTACAGTATTCAAATCTGAGACTCCCACCTTCACTACCCAGTCCATGAAGAAATGCATAAAACTACCGAATGATTAACAAATGTAAACCCAAAGAAGACATTTCCTTGTAACTGATTACCTATCCCCAGGAAATACAAACCATTCCAAATAGTAGCAATAATGTATTTGATTTAAACATATTTTAAATGAGTATTATCCTTTAAGATTCCTGAAGTCGTATGGTGTTATTATGTATTTTTAATACCCAGAGAAACTTTGAAACATGGTCCTGTGTGAATTGCTTTTCAAGGAGTCTCCCACTACGGCCTGTTCAATCCCAGGGGTGTTATAATCTCTTTGTTTTGTACTTCAGATGCTGACTTCATGGCCTGCTCTTTTGTCTGAAGAACTGACATCTTGAGTGTATTGTCCTTCAACCCCACATTTCACTTATGGAAACCAGGTATCACAGAACTGACTTCAGGATAGGCACACATTAATGATTTTCATGATCCTAGATAAATGACCCATTGTTTAACACAGAAATAATCGACACAATTGCCTTTAGAAATGATTGATTAAATTGACACATTGGTTGCTAACTACGAGTTAACATACCCATTCTGACACTAGTTGCTTTTTACCCCCTCTGAAGTACCATCACATGGTTATATTTCTGTTCTTCAAGCATTCAAATATGGGGCAACAGCTGTTAGAGAGCATCTTGAATAAAACGGGGGGGGGGGGGGGGGGGGGGGGGGGGAGGGGGGGGGGGGGGGAGGGGGGGGGGGTGGGGGGGGGGGGGGGGGGGGGGGGCGGGGGGGGGGGGGGTGGGGGGGGGGGGGGGGGGGGGGGGGGGGGGGGGGGGGGGGGGGGGGGGGGGGGGGGGGCGGGGGGGGGGGGGGGGGGGGGGGGGGACACTGCTATACACAAGATGTCTTTTCTTTTTAAATAGTTTTAGAAGTATAAGCATTACATTACTGTTAGTATGTAATAAAAGTCACTTAGGGCCTGAACTTGTTCATTGTATTTTGTAATTGTAATGATTGTAATGATCATGCTTCTGAGTGAAAAACAACACTCAGAAAGAGACCAAAATACATTCAAAATATAAAAAGAATTTTAACTTAAAGGCTTAATTTGTTTAAGATTTTATGAAAAGGTTGATTTGATCACCCCACCTGATAATCCACAGATGGATTTTTTAAAGCATTTTGCAGCACAGGGGACAAAGATTATTTTTCCCTTGCAAGGTAGAAGTTGATAAAGGTGACCCCCAAAGTTTCTTTTTAGTACTTCTATATATCTCATGATTGAACGTTTGAAGTTATGGATGAAGATCTTAAGGCAAAGACTTCTTATCTTGAACTGACTTAGTTACAGAATGATCGGCAACAGAGTTGTAAAACACTTTGTAAGATTGACATCAGATCTCTACTGGGGTTTCACAGACCCCAATTACCACAAGTCTTGGACTAACTCATTTTATTTTAGGTAAGGTAGTCCAAGATCGGTGCTAATCGGGGTCTGTGAAACCAGCCGTATGTCAGTCACATTGGCTTTGTGTCCATTCCATAACACTATTAGTGAAAGACAGTCCTAAGTCCTTAGATTTTTATGAGAATACTGTGTTTTCAATTAGCTGTTTTACAGTAAAGGCTTGACATTAAGCTGTTTCTCTCTTTGTAAGTTTGTAAGTATCTGTAAGTATCCTAATAGTTGCAATTGTTGCCTATAATACTTTAACAAATAACCAGTAAAGCAGGCTTCTGACAGATCTATTCCCTTAAGCAAGTGTGAAGAGCTGCTGTACAGAAGGACCAACAACTTCAGAATGATAGAGGATAAACCAAGGACCTTCTATTTCATTTTTGGGGTCACAAAGACTAGAGTTTCAGGACCACATCTACAGCCGACAGAGTATATCTACAAATGCATAATTATGAAACAGTAAAACAGATGATTTGTTAGAAAACATAAATTGTTCTTTTTAGGTACTGTATAAAAATAATTATTTGACACATTAGTACATTATCAAAGTAGACCTGTCTACCCATTTCAGTCATCATACATATCATGTAAACTGGTTACCAGGCTAAGAAACACCTGATCTTTTATATTTAGGATATTTGACGCCAAATGCAAGTTATACGGACAAAAGCAGGTAGATGCCCTTGAGTAACGATCAGCAGAGCTTTGAAATATTTAGCTTACATCTTGAAGTTGAAATAACTTCATTCGTTTAACATTCCTTACATGTATATTGTTTACACTTTCTTACTTTATTTAATTATACCATTTAGCTTTGTTGTTTGATGATGTGCCAGGGATAATTTACCTTTTAATTTATATACATTTAAATAATCTTTAAAACAAAACAGTGCTAGGGCTTTGAATACACAACTACATGATAAAAACTGGTCACATTCAAGGTACAGTCTGAAGCCACCATTGTCTTGAGCAGGACTTTCCAAACAGTTATGTCAGGCTTGCAGTTATCTGAGTAGAGTGTGAGCTCATTCTCCCATTTAAACCGGAATTCTTCAAACAACAAATAGCCTGTCTGAAAATGAAATGCCAAAGCCTGATACAGTCAGCAAAATAAAAAGGAAAATGTCTGAGTAAGATCTGAAATGTGTAGAGTGCAGATAACCATCATTATGCATTCTGCTTTCACCTGTGTCTCGGCCTTTTGTTATTTTATATCCCCGCTCTGCAATTTGAGGGTCAAATGCCATGTAATCCTCAAGTGCCGGTTCATGCATGGCGACAGAGGCAATGTAATACAATGTGTCCCAATGGGCTTCATCGCTGTGCTTTCTAGAATAGACCATTCAACAGCCCTCCTCAAGGGCATACATAACAGACAGACATCCTGGCGGAAAATGACAGGGAGGCTACAAAGAACCAAGGATAGCTTTGCTGCACCCCTTCGTAAATACTTACCAGTCTTATTCACGTTCTGCCAATCATCCATTTCTTTGTTGCTGTACATCAGAAGGACATCAAATGTGTTTCAGAACTTTAAACTTCCCTTTTCTAGATTTGATATGTTTCCACTATTATTATTAATGTTATTCATTTCATTGGCATACTGGACTTTAGTACAAACAACACTTTGACAAAAGAGATACCAACTGGGGGAGTCTGCCATTCGCTGAGCTCACCAGTTACAGTAATCCTGTTCCCTAAGGCTTTACACCAAGTTTGTTTCCCTCAATGCGCACAAAAACAACATTATGGTGAACTTATGTATACCAAAAATGAATAACTTAAACAATAAGAAATAATTGTTGTGGCCTATTTTAAAGCAAATGCAAACCACATTTTGTAAGAGAAAATAAATAAATAATTGATTTCCATTACATGAGAGTAGATGTTAAAAGTTCATGCTGATTTGACCTAAGCACCAACGAAGATGTAGCTTTACAGTAAACTAATGTGATCCATCTGCATCTCCATTTGTGTTTTCTTTCCATCTGATGATGTTGATATCCTTCTGCCTGGTGTTGATGGCTGAAGTGTAATGCTGGCTCCAGGGATCAGCTTATTTTGCCTCCCCAGTGCATGAGCACACACAACGGCTGTGATGCTGTCTCCAGGGATCAACCACAGTGCGTTCTCCCCAGTGCATCAGCATGACAACCGGCTGGATTGAGCTGAGTAAGGTACATCTCTGGGGTCAGTGTAATGGTATTAAAGTGGCAAGAACCAACTTAGTTTCAAAGATGAGCAACTAAACTATTGCGTAGTTCTTTGAGTAGTTTATTGCTAGTATTGAAACTTTCCTATCCACCTTTGAAAACCTTTTTCTGTCGCCTTGTTTTAAATAGGTTCTTTATCTTTTGTTTCTGAGTACATGGATCACTTGTTTGCTCCAATAAAACAATATGTTAAGAGAATGTTGGTGATTGAAAATATCTAATTCAAACAAAACCTCAAATAAAACATTTTATCTGTACAGACACTTGGTTAGGTCTGCAGTTTATTATTTATTGACATGACGAGGATCATTTGGAGGACTTTTAGGGTTTCTGATGTTAAATCTGTCATTATGAAAAACAAACAGAGACAGAGAGACTGCAGCATTCAAGTTAGTGTTTGTTCATTTGCAGACAGCAGCCCCGGTGAACCTACCAAAGGAGAATGTAGATTAAGCTTATCTACATTCCCCTCCACAACAAGACTTTAGCATGTTTTGCAGGCTTATTGACTCCTGTTGTCCACCTTCTGCCAACAATGTATGACCAGAATTTAGCTTTGTCCTAATAACAGCTCTGACCATCTTTTCATTAAGAACATTTTAATTAACTTTGATGGTCTTCGTTAAGGGACCGTGCTGCAATAGCAATGACACTTTTAGCACATCCCTATTGGATATTGAGTTGACATTTCAAGCTGTTCAAAGTACTGCCCTTAAGGTTTGCCTAGTACATTTAAATGTCTAAGTAGTGGTTTTGCTGGCATGCTTAACAGCCTTCCTGTAGATCTGACTTATTGCAAGGATAATGAGCACTTCAGGTAAGCGAGACAAGTTTACTATCTCACAAGAACACAATTACACATATCCGTGGGTAAAAAGAGTCTGGTTCTCTATGGCAGTGTCACCAAGGGGACAGTCGTAAATCCCTTCCTTCTGTTTGTTCAGAGCTCTACTGCATGGGGTCCTTTCTACATTTCTATCTGCTGCAGGTACTTTGAAAACTGTGTCTCATCTCTTTTCAACATGGGTGGGCAGTTTGGTTCTCATTTACTATGTGTAAATAAGACACATGTTTAGCAGCATGTCATGAAAAAGAAAACAAATGGCAGACTGCAGTTAATTAATTCTGGTGGCTAATCAGGCTGCCTACTAAAAGCAAAAGCTATTGTATTAAATGCAGAAGACAGCTCAGATATCTAATTTATCTGATACAAATCCGTACAATTACTACACTAAAATTAATTATTATTTTTGTATAATGATTTGTTACTTATTTATCTACTGTATATATTTTTTGCATTCCTATTAGTGAATCACTTATAGTGCCAGGAAGCAAAGGTAATCCTGTTTTCTAGAATTAAACAATTCTCATTACATCAAATGTATTAGAATGGTTTCTTGGTAACTGGGAATGTTATTAGCTAGAGTCTGGGATGTTGTACAATATTCATAACAAACTAATATCATGTACAATTTTATATTTAAAATAAACAGACAAAAAATGGTTTTTGTTTTGTTTTTTCAGTTCTTCATAATCAAGCCATGGCGATCCCAATAGTGTTTGCTTATACAGTGAACATGATCACATGCATTTCTAGTCCCCTGGTCAACCAAACCCTCAGGACAAGTCAAGACATGATGAAACCAAAATATATAGCTAGAGTTGATTTTACCTTCTAAAAGCTGTGGATGAAATCCTATCACTCCACAGTAGGACGTGTTTTGAAGAGCCTTTTTCACTATTTCCATGTGCTCAGCAGTCAGTGTCAATGCTTGTTTCAAAACCCTTAGCCACCCAGTCTCTTTAAGGAATTACTGTTAAAGCAAGTGAGTCTCCACTGACTTCTTGTAACTACAAACAATAAGCCTAACCCCTCAGAAAGTGTAGTATGGCAAGGTCCTGCCTGAGTGCCTGAAAACTGCCTGAGGGATAAGGTTACGCCTACTGCTCTCTAATGTAATCTGAACAATAGAGAGATGCACAGCTGCAGAGGCTTTGAAGTGCTGTATTATATCAGCAGTGTTTGTAGGCCTGAACAAACAGATCACTTTTTTTTCCACTGACAAAGCACACCCCCATCCCCCCAAAAATGATTAGCAGCATTATTGCCCCACTCCCCCCGCTCTTTAATTAGTTTAGTGTTTTGTTGATGAGTGTGGGTGGGTCATGTGAATAATCCAGACCCAATGAGAAACTATCATCAAATGTGGTTGCTAAGGAATAAAATTATATATATATATATATATATATATATATATATATATATATATATATATATATATATATATATATTATATATATACACACCACACACACACACACACACACACACACACACACACACACACACACACACACAACATGCCCAGAAGAATTACAAACAAGAATACAAGAACTACACAAGACTAGCATCAAAACAGGTTTGAAAAATAACCTGAGGATGACTCAAGTCATGTTCAAAAAATGTCCGACTCCACAGGCAATTGAAGTCAATGGGATCAAGAAGTCAATAAGTACTTATACCGAGGACAGTTTCGGCAACAGAGAACCAAATGTGCAAAATCAACAGAAGAGCAAAAATGGGCTGGAGTGCCTTTGGAAGATTAAGCATGGATCTGAAAGGGAAACTACTCTTATACCTCAAGAGGAAAGTCTTCGAGCAAATCGGTGCTGCCAGACCTGGACCCTCCATGCAAAAATGACTCAACGGAGTATGGAAAGATGTTGGGAATAACAAGAAGAGACAGGAAAAGGAAGGAATGGATAAGAGTCCATGTTATTATGAAATGGCAGTGGGCCAGACATATAGCAAGAAGAAAAGGCCATCACTAGACCCAGGAGATACTAGACTGGATCACAAGAGACATAAAGGAATGAAGAAGAATACCTCCAGGAAGATGGCAAGATGAAATTAGGAAACAATGTGGATGAGGGACTGCAGCAGACAGGCTTTTGTGGAAGAATCTTGGGGAGGCCTTCATCCAGCAGTAGATTGAAAAAGACTGAAGATGATGATTTTATAGTTATATATATAATACATTAATAAACATGTCTACTGGAGCCAGAATGTAATGTTGCTGGCGCTGTACGAGGTACCCTGGTGCTAGAATCTAGCGCCATAGCACAACAACAAGTGTGACCCTTGTTATTGCACAGTGTGTGTTTGATATTTTTAACTGTTTACATTTTTACTTGAACACTGCTATCAGATAAACATGTGCTATATCATGTATAAAAATGAGAATAATGGTCTTGGACATTTTAAATAACAAAAAAGGTCCTTTAACATAAACCAAGTGGGAAGGGGTGCACAACAAAATATTATACACTAGTGCTAAAGAACACCCTAACAACAAAACAAAACATGCTTTGCCCCATTGACTAACTGCTATTATGCCCTTTATAATAACAATGCTAACAATTGATTTCTCAGTGTTGATTTCAAAGGTTTTTTTTTTTTTTGGTTTCTTTTGGGGGCGGGGGGGCATAAAACCCCATACTCTTTTATAAATACCTTTCTAAGAATCTATTCATTATTCTTTACCAAGATTAAAACAAAAACTATGTACAATGGATATTCTCTATAATAATATAATATACATAACTCTAAGTACTCAATCATATTCAGCAATACTACAAAGAAACTTGATAAGAAATTTAGACAACCCTTTTGACAGGATGACTTTTTTCAGTGTATTTACTATATATGTTAAAATGTGAAGAACAATACAGTTGTGATTTTACAAGGAGAACAGTAAAGCATTGTGAACAAGGGCTGCTGTGAGATACCAGAAAAGTTAGGTTTAATGAAGAACAGCCTGTAAAGAGAACCTGTTCTTGAAATCTGGCCAAAAGCACATAATGTCTGTCAAAGAATACAGAGGAGCAACTTTTCTGTAAAAATAAATAAATAAATAAATAAAATATTTATTGTACTTCTTCTAAAATGTTGCTACTGTAACAAATTTAGAAATGTCGGTAAAGCAATGTCACATTTCAGCCTCATATACATAATATAGTTATAAACTACAATAATTGATATGAACAGAACAATAATTACTTTTGTAGAAAACAAAAAAAGTCAATAAGGAGGAGAGAGTCTGGAAGGAGACTATGGGACAGAAGGGTGTCTGTGTTGGTCAGCAGATGATAGCAGATGAAAGAAATGCCTAAAACACCTAATCCAATGAACATATGAGGCTTCCAATTCACAAGGCACCTCACCAAAAAGAGCCACGCATGGGGGAGGTGATCAAAGGGCAACTGCAGAGTGCAAGAGAATTAACCCAATGGAGTCCACTGAGGAGTGGATCCATTAACATTTTGGACAGTTTTACTTAACAGATGGAGATTATGAAGACTTCTGAACTATACATAGCTCATGCCAGGTCATATTGACAAGGAATGCGCTTAACTATGAATTCCCATACATCATTCAGGAATTCATTCTTGTACACAGATGGAATTAACATATTGTGCCATCAGAATGCAAATCACTCCAAACCAGGCCAGCAGCTACGAAATAAGGTGCATTAAAATGTGGATTGACATCTTTTCTGATTTATAAAATCACCCGAATCATAATAAAAGTCACATTGCTTCTTTATATTTTCCTGAACTTATGTATTATTAGTATCTAGCTACATTTTACTAATCCCTATTTCACCACCAGGTCTACTCTACTGAATACTGTAAATTCCTCTTAGAGGAAACTCAAAGGTATCAGAATAAAGAGCAGCATCACTACCTGGGAGTGTGGTGTCCAGAACCATTAGCAATCAAATTTTACAGATGAAATACTAATAGCCTGATTTGTGTTAGGTGGTTTGCATCAGTTCTTCAGCAGTATAACAGGGTGCTATTTTTATTTATGACTTTTGCAATCAGAGTGTTGGTCTTTTAAGGCGATTCAAAATATTTACAGTACATTTTTATTTAGTTTGTATTAACCAATCAGCTGCTAAGATGTATTTAAGTTACAGTGTCTTAAAAATGAGTTGACAGTAACATTCTGCACAGTGAAGGTGGATTAATTTGGCTGTTTCAATATTGATGTCATATACAAATGTAGTCTGCATATTCAATGGCAAGGAAGTTACAATAAATAAGCAGATGAGGAAGAACATACAGCATTGTTCATGCTGTTATCTAATAACACATTACCACAGTGAGACAGGTCAATATAGAATCACAGATTGCATTTTGTGCATTAAAAAGATAAATTAGCTATATTAACACTAAACAACTCAACCATGGTGAAGCACATTGCATTTTTTTCCCCAGGATATTTATAACCTGCTGCCTTACAAAATGCCCTCCCATTTATCATTTTAACAATCCTTTTTTGTGAACATTGCCACTTAATCTGTAACCTTTTTTTTATTGATCAGGACCCAGTCACTTTGTTTTCTTGTACCTTGACCTCTAAGACTAGTCAATATCTTCTTTATTATTTCCCACCTTGCTCTTTATGACCACACTCCTCCCATATTGCCTAAAACCTTGTTCTTTGTGTTTACACACCTATGACCCTCTGCTTTTAATAAAATCAGTTCATAAAATAGTACTCTGAAAATACAGTGTTCTCAAAATAATCATAACTACACAGTCAGTCAGTCTTCAGATATTTATTTGCTTGACAAATGCCTTAAAAAGTACATTTATTTTTCCCGGAATCCACATTGTCAGCCTTTCTCTGATATGCAGAATTGATTAACATACATATCCCAGAGTGATATAAACTTCACATTACCGGTGTCTGTTCAGTCATTGCATGGTGAATAGTATTTAATGCCTATGCATCATAAAAAGTGTTTTCCAAGGTATCCTTCTAATGGCAAATATAATATGTCAGTACCCAAACAAAGCCTACAGTCATTGTCGAGTAACTTGTGTTTCATCAAATCTGAATGAGTGATATAGCCTTCAGTACCCAAACATAATATGCCAGCATGCATGCAAACAATAAGGTCAACCTCAAAAAGGGCAGACTGCCTCTAATACTAACAGTGCACTTAGGTCTGTAAGCAACTATGACATACATTTGATTATATTACAAATAATGCAGATGTGTGTTTCAACCACCACCCTGAAATAAGAGTTTTGATAGAAAAATACAACAGGATTGCTATTTTTTTTTTTATTTTGTAGCTGTATTATGCTGTTTTCCCTAAGGTGGAGTCCACCACTGATTAGCACTGGTGTATGCTGGTGGTTTGCTGGTTTTCATGCAGGTTAAGGACACGTGGTGCTGGTTGAAGTGTTGGTTATGCTGATACAGGAAGAATACATCTATTAAAAATCCCATTGCTGTAAAATTCCAAAGTAAACTATTGTCTGGGATTGTTTCTATCTGTTGGGGGCCCATAAGAGCATTGACAATATTTTGTTCCAAATAGCCAACCTGTTTATACTTGTCATTGGGCTGACGGGTTAAACTTTGCCTTCTCCACAAAATAGAACCCAAGGTCTAGTCAGCTTTGTGTCAATTAAACAACCTGTGATAAGAAATGCATGAAGTATTGATTTTAGAGCCCTGTGTACATTCTTCAAAAAAATGGCATGGGGTAAATTAATGAATATCTTGAGCATAAATGCTGAAAAAGGGGGAAAAAATGTAACTTGCCATAATATCTATAGACACACTTGGGCTACTGTTCTTTTGTAGAGCAGATGTTAAATTCAAGCTGAGATCGAGATCAAGGGAAGAATGTAACTCTGGCTAATGGATGCATTGATTTCCCTTTATCTGTATTTGTTTGAAGGCCTATGGAGAAAGTCAATCCATACAGTCTACCATAAACAGCTTATCTGCTTTCCTTTTGCCAATCACTGTGAACACCCGCCTTTAATCTAGTTGTGATCCTCCACACTCAGCAGGGTTCAAGGGGATTCTGCCGACCATGACACCTGATGCAAACCATGGGCAGGCTTTTTCCATGTTGGCTATCTTAATAAAAAGCACATGTGTTGTCGTAGGCATTTTTGACACATTTATACATTGTAATATATTTCTCTATACTGAAAGATGGACACATAAAAGCAAATTGTTAACTGTAAAGGTTAAAGGGTCAAGATTTTATCTATTTTACTATATTTTTCATCAGTACATGGTGTCAAGCGGTAATCTGGCAACACCGTCGATACATTTAATTATCAATTACTGTTCAAAAATGAAATTGAGATTATTTATTTTCTACCATGGTAGATGTTTACAGTCAATGGAACTATTACTGTGCAAATTCTCATGGTATAAATCAGACAAAGCATACAAATCCACCGTTTTGTTAGAAGACAACTAATAGAACATGAATTTACTTCCCTCAATACTAATACAATAAACACATGTTTAATCCATTCTCCCACTGTACTGTAAATGTGCAAGTGAGGGTATAGAGAACTGCAAGCTAAAAACACTGCTTTCAACACTGTAAACTATCTTCATCAGCGAGAACTTGTACAATTACAATGATGTGAGGGAATTGATTTTCTAAATTAAAGTCAATAAGTTTTCCATTTAGCAAGAAGCCTTCTTCCACTTAAGACTTCATACCCTTTGAAAATAAAACAGTGGAGTGCTTATCATTAACAATGAGAGTAGGCAGCCTCAGGTCAAGTCTCTTCTCCATGGATCTAGTGGCCCAGAAAGTGGAACACTTTTTTTTCGCTTTAAAGAAAACTTTATTTTTCCATATACATGTCAATATAGATAATGGCTGTGAGCATTGACAGAACAATTCAGTGTCACTATTGATCATGTGGTGTCTGTCTTACAGTCAATAGTGTGCTACCACTGCACTGAGAACAGCCCTGAGAATACAGTATTAGCTGCATGAGTTCAGGAAAGTATTTGAATCATAAATTTTTTAATCATAAACTTCCTTTTAAATGCTTAGGATCTGTTTTACTGTGCCAATGTTTAGAGGTCTTGCCATATAGATATTGTTAAACAAATAAATACAAATTAAATACTACTCACATGGGATCTCGTTTCCATCTAGTTATGTCGTGAGAGGAAATACAGTTAAACAGACAGGCTTATATAAAGAAAAGGAATGCAATGCTTCAGTGAGAACATTTGCTTGACAGTGATGCTTATGAAATTGAAGTCAACTACTGTTTCTCAAATCTCATCGGAGATATCAGTAATTCAATGCATGTGCTTTTAACACGCTGTAACAAAATACTTAACATTGGTCATCATTAAAATGTTTCTCACAATGTTCCTATTTCAATTTGTACTCTACTAACTACCATTAGAAAACTAGAAGTGTTGTGCCCATTTTGAGTTTACAAACACACACACCTGGAGAAAACACCTGTATGATTTCAATCTATCTCAGTGTACTTCGCTGAGTGTATTAAACTTTGTTAATCTCATATTGTTACTTTTCTCTGTAAAGTAACTGTAAATGTAAACAAACAGACCTATCCTGTAATAAAACCTATTTTTAACTCTTACATATTTTTACATGTCCCGTAATGTTAAATGTACAAGAGATCAGCAGGCAGATTACTGTTTTCCTGTTGCTTCAATGTTTATAAAGAAAATACATTTCACCAGATTTATGTCAGGGCTGCTTAATATGATGGAGTAAACAGGACTATTTATTTTTCCCCATAAGGAGTTTTGTTCGCATATGCCAAGTAACGTATGCAGTCAGCAAGTTAGAAGGAATTTATTATTGTGCTACAGCAAGATAAACAGGCAATAGCTTATTCCTTTTTAAATTATGATGTATCTATCAGTAGAATGAATGGTAGTCACAAAGACAGAGTCACATGGAGGTAAATAGTCCTTCTTATCTCATCTCATGTCCCTTATCTTTTTTCATTGCAAGAACCGAAACAGAACTGTGTCTGTTCTGAACTTGGATGTGAGTCCTCGAAGGAGGCTTAAAGAAATTATTTGTTATAATGTAGAGAAATATATCATACAAAAAATTGTACTCAGATCATTGCCCTTCTGTATATGAGATAATATAAACAGGAAAAAGTAGCTTCAGAGTACATTTCCAAATTTTTTTTTTTTTAACTTTTTGATATTTTCTTGTTAATATTATTTGAGATAGACATCTATAAGCCAAAAATGTCTTCATAGACATAAGAGTCAGAGCCACCTATTATTTTCTGCTTCTGCTCTGAATCTGACCTCAAGGGAATAAATTAGCTCATGACAGACTGCTGTCGCTATTGACAACCCATTGTGGTGATTTTTTTGGTTTTTTGTTTTTGTTTAATCCTTGAGAGATTTTTTTTTTTAAACTATATTAAAATGGGAGAGGAGATCACTGGATGTTGCATCCCAATTCTGTACTAAAAGATTGCACTAACATTTTAGTGTCTATCTAGGAGTCTGCCAACAGATGACAGCGCGTAGCTCTGCTATTATGGTCAAGGCCCTGTAGTTCTCGGGTGGATTATCAAATCCAAAACCTTGTATGTAAATTAGAAAGAAACACATCATGGTAATGGACCAATGTGTGTTAAATAATAAACTAACAACATAGTTGCATGAGTGTATTGGAGCTGTGATAACTAGCTAGAAGTATGTTCAATGTGTTCTCTGTGTCAAGAAGTACCCTCCTACAGCTCCCACTAAAAAGACCTCTGTCAGTCAATAGTGTTAGCTGTTGTGCTGTTATTTCATTTGATTTATTATGCTTTTTTTCAAACTCAAAAGCAGTAAAACAGATTACCAGACCCAATCGAACCTTAAGACCCAAGAACAGTGTGAGTGAAATGCAAAGCTGCTCCCCAGGCCCCATGGGCACTGCATGCTGCAGCGCACACCGGTTTCAGAGCTAAACAGCTTGAGAATCACATCAGATATTCCTGTTTCGAATTAAAGTTCACAAGCTCTTTTAAAAGAGAGAGTGCGAGAGAGAAGGAATATGATTACACTATGTAAAACAATTTTTGTTCCTGGGTAGTAAGTGTTATTTCCTAATTGCTTATGCCTCAAAAGTATAGAAAATGGCTATTTTTCCCCACAAACTTTGCTTTTGTGACCAGGACAGTGATATTTCAAAATATCACTATTTCCATTGGGAAAACAGGCAAATGTGTGTCTTTTCGTTCACATAAAGTCAGAAAAAAACAACATATGAATCAATAAATACAGTATAATCGTAAATCTTGAAAAACTACTCACTTCTAAATCTTTTGTAGTCATTTTTGTATTACTTTAGTATAAATACATGTTAATTTGGATTCATACGTTGTTTTTTTCTGACTTTATGTAAACAAAAAGACACACATTGGCCCGTTTTTCCATTGGAAATAGTGATATTTTGAAATATCACTGTCCTGGTCACAAAAGCAAAGTTTGTGGGGAATAATAGCCATTTTCTATACTTTTGAGGCATAAGCAATTAGGAAATATACTTACTACCCAGGAACAAAAAAAAATAAAAAATTTTGTTACACGGTGTTACTTGTTGCTATAGTTGTTTCACATTCCAATAGCTTAATTGTTTTTCCTACTGTTACACAAGATACAGCACTATTTGTATTTGTCAAGGAGTACTGTGAACTAATTTGTTGATAAGTTTATAGCATTGTGCACTATACATTTTTTTTCTTTTGCATTTTAAGAAATATCAAATACAACGCATGCCCATCTGGTAAAATCACTGCCATGGGTAAATCATTTCTAAAACAACCCCAATAAATAAAACAAATACAAGACAGAATATTGAACAAACTATACCATTTGCATGATTACAGATAGAAGCACAGCGTCTAATTCACAAAGCTTTACATTACAGTGGCTTGCGAAAGTATTGACCCCCCTTGGCATTTTTACTATTTTGTTGCCTTACAACCTGGAATTAAAATTGATTTTTTGGGGGTTTGTATCATTTGATTTACACAACATGCCTACCACCTTGAAGATGCAAAATATTTTTTATTGTAAAACAAACAAGAAATAAGACAAAAAAACAGAAAACTTGAGCATGCATAAGTATTCACCCCCCCAAAGTTAATACTTTGTAGAGCCACCTTTTGCAGCAATTACAGCTGCAAGTCTCTTGAGGTATGTATCTATAAGCTTGGCACATCTAGCCACTGGGATTTTTGCCCATTCTTCAAGGCAAAACTGTTCCAGCTCCTTCAAGTTGGATGGGTTCCGCTGGTGTACAGCAATCTTTAAGTCATATCACAGATTCTCAATTGGATTGAGGTCTGGGCTTCAACTAGGCCATTCCAAGACATTTAAATGTTTCCCCTTAAACCACTCGAGTGTTGCTTTAGCAGTATGCTTAGGGTCATTGTCCTGCTGGAAGGAGAACCTCTGTCCCAGTCTCAAATCTCTGGAAGACTGAAACAGGTTTCCCTCAAGAAGTTCCCTGTATTTAGCGCCATCCATCATTCCTTCAATTCTGACCAGTTTCCCAGTCCCTG
Source organism: Polyodon spathula (assembly GCF_017654505.1). NCBI lineage: Eukaryota > Metazoa > Chordata > Actinopteri > Acipenseriformes > Polyodontidae > Polyodon > Polyodon spathula. The sequence continues at coordinate 25,880,519 of NC_054534.1, read as the reverse complement.
CCGATGAAAAACATCCCCACAGCATGATGCTGCCACCACCATGCTTCACTGTGGGGATGGTGTTCTCGGGGTGATGAGAGGTGTTGGGTTTGTGCCAGACATAGCATTTTCCTTGATGGCCAAAAAGCTCAATTTTAGTCTCATCTGACCAGAGTACCTTCTTCCATATGTTTGGGGAGTCTCCCACATGCCTTTTGGCGAACACCAAATGTGTTTGCTTATTTTTTTCTTTAAGCAATGGCTTTTTTCTGGCCACTCTTCTGTAAAGCCCAGCTCTGTGGAGTGTACGGCTTAAAGTGGTCCTATGGACAGATACTCCAATCTCCGCTGTGGAGCTTTGCAGCTCCTTCAGGGTTATCTTTGGTCTCTTTGTTGCCTCTCTGATTAATGCCCTCCTTGGCTGGTCTGTGAGTTTTGGTGGGCGGCCCTCTCTTGCCAGGTTTGATGTGGTGCCATATTCTTTCCATTTTTTAATAATGGCTTTAATGGGGTGTTCAAAGTTTCTGATATTTTTTTATAACCCAACCCTGATCTGTACTTCTCCACAATTTTGTCCCTGACCTGTTTGGAGAGCTCCTTGGTCTTCATGGTGATGCTTGCTTGGTGGTGCCCCTTGCTTAGTGGTGTTGCAGACTCTGGGGCCTTTCAGAACAGGTGTATATATACTGGGATCATGTGACAGATCACATGACACTTAGATTGCACAAAGGTGGACTTTATTTAACTAATTATGTGACTTCTGAAGGTAACTGGTTGCACCAGATCTTATTTAGAGGCTTAATAGCAAAGGTGGTGAATACATATGCACGCACCACTTTTCCGTTATTTATTTTTTAGAATTTTTTGAAACAAGTTATTTTTTTCATTTCACTTCATCAATTTGGGCTATTTTGTGTATGTCCATTACATGAAATCCAAATAAAAATCCATTTTAATTCCAGGTTGTAAGGCAACAAAATAGGAAAAATGCCAAGGGGGGGGTCAATACTTTCGCAAGCCACTGTGTACTGAGAACTGATGTTGATTTCTTTAAAAACAGACTTGAAAGGATTTATGCGTACACTTTACTTAATCCATCAAATAGAGACTTATAAAAAGCATTCAAAGCTTTTTGAATGTGGCCCACAAACATCGAATCTGCACTTCATGTATTTTGCTGTTCCTTCCTCTTCTTGCTGAATACAAAGTTTTCAAAAACACTGCAAACCCTTTTCCAGCAGCTGTGCTTCAGTGTTAAAACACATGAAGAGACAAATGAGAAAGGACAACCGCGATCCACCATGCAATGCAAATCTTATAAAGATAGATAAGATGGTGAACACTCATTACTAATCTGGGATGGTGCTTTCTCCAGGTAATTGGATGCAATTTGAATACAAAATATTCAGTATAAACCCTCAAGCTATTTAGCTAGTCTCTGTAACACTGATTACCTCTGAAATAGATGTGATTCAGAAACTGATTGTTTTATTTTGTGCAACATGAACATGTAATCTTTCCGTATAGCAAGAATGTAAACTGAATTCTGTCATTAGTAATCAAGACCCATTGTCAGTTGCAGAAAGAGCAAATATGACGTGGACTGTCCCTTTACAACAATATCCAGTTAAAGATATTTGACTGAAATAAAAGTACTGTACTGCATGAATAAAATGTTTACAGTGTGTACAAATTTGCATCCTGGTAATTAAAGATACATTATTTTTCCTCTATACAGCAAACCGCTCCTTCCCCAACACCAAGCTAATCAAAACATGCAACCCCACCACCGCCTCTTAACTTGAATTAGCTTTAGTTCAATTTTCACTGCTCTCCTTAAAGCTCTCCGGATGAGATCCTCCCAGTAGTACTCAAAGAAATGAAAGAAGTAATTTACAAACCGCTAACCAAGATCATGCAGCAGTCTCTTGACACAGGGGTGGTACCGACAGACTGGAAAATTGCAAACGTAATACCGATCCACAAAAAGGGAAACAAAACTGAACCAGGTAACTACAGACCAGTAAGCCTGACTTCTATTATATGCAAACTTATGGAAACTATAATAAGATCCAAAATGGAAAATTACCTATATGGTAACAGGGTACTGGGAGACAGTCAACATGGTTTTAGGAAAGGGAGATCGTGCCTAACTAACTTGCTTGATTTTTTTGAGGATGCAACATCGATAATGGATAATTGCAAAGCATATGACATGGTTTATTTAGATTTCCAGAAAGCTTTTGACAAAGTCCCGCACAAAAGATTAATTCTCAAACTGAACGCAGTTGGGATTCAAGGAAACACATGTACATGGATTAGGGAGTGGTTAACATGTAGAAAACAGAAAGTACTGATTAGAGGAAAAACCTCAGAATGGAGTGTGGTAACCAGCGGTGTACCACAGGGATCAGTATTAGGTCCTCTGCTATTCCTAATCTACATTAATGATTTAGATTCTGGTATAGTAAGCAAACTTGTTAAATTTGCAGACGACACAAAAGTAGGAGGAGTGGCAAACACTGTTGCAGCAGCAAAGGTCATTCAAAATGATAATGACATTTAATAGAGAAAAGTGTAAGGTACTGCACGCAGGAAATAAAAATGTACATTATAAATATCATATGGGAGATATTGAAATTGGAGAAGGAATCTATGAAAAAGACCTAGGAGTTTTTGTTGACTCAGAAATGTCTTCATCTAGGCAATGTGGGGAAGCTATAAAAAAGGCTAACAAGATACTCGGATACATTGTGAAAAGTGTTGAATTTAAATCAAGGGAAGTAATGTTAAAACTGTACAATGCACTTGTAAGACCTCATCTTGAATATTGTGTGCAGTTCTGGTCACCTCGCTATAAAAAAGATATTGCTGCTCTAGAAAGAGTGCAAAGAAGAGCGACCAGAATTATTCCGGGCTTAAAAGGCATGTCATATGCAGACAGGCTAAAAGAATTGAATCTGTTCAGTCTTGAACAAAGAAGACTACGTGGCGACCTAATTCAAGCATTCAAAATTCTAAAAGGTATTGACAGTGTCGACGCAAGGGACTTTTTCAGCCTGAAAAAAGAAACAAGGACCAGGGGTCACAAATGGAGTTTAGAAAAAGGGGCATTCAGAACAGAAAATAGGAGACACTTTTTTACACAGAGAATTGTGAGGGTCTGGAATCAACTCCCCAGTAATGTTGTTGAAGCTGACACCCTGGGATCCTTCAAGAAGCTGCTTGATGAGATTTTGGGATCAATAAGCTACTAACAACCAAACGAGCAAGATGGGCCGAATGGCCTCCTCTCGTTTGTAAACTTTCTTATGTTCTTATGTTCTAAAGTTGCACAGTCAAACTTTGCATTGGCATTACTTTGTTTTTTTCCAAAAAATGTCCCTACTGTTTTAGTTCTTATTTAATAGTAACATTTTAGCAAGAAAAGGTACACTCATTATCTCTTTAAATCTCTGTAAACAAGCAAATAATGAGATTTTTAACTAAGGATTCCTCTTGTAATATTAATTAATTTCTGGTACAAATTTCATGAAGTTGAACAAATCTATGATAAGGGGAATTACTTGAGCAATAAACCTGAAGAAGAGGGCTTGATCATCTGGTAAGGCCCGTCTCGTGCCGTCAAATGTCCTGAAGTTTTAGTAATTATAACATCTAGTAATCCAGTACAAGTTGTATTAATTAACAGCATCTAGTAACTAACATGTGTTAATGCTTTGTTAGGGGTGAGAGAACAGTGCTTGTTATTAGGATATGCTGAAATAAAGTTGCTGATAGTAATCAGTCTGCATCCAGTTGTTTGAATTCTACAGCTTGTCATTTTTTGTAACATTATTTGCTATACTACATTTAAATAGATATACCGAACGTATAGGGCAGCGAGGAAGCAACATTCACAGGTCGTGTACTAAAATGGAGATTTTCTTTCCAGCAGCAAAAAGGCAAATTATATTAATGAATACTGTATTTATATATTTTCATTTGAGGTCCTTTGGCAGATTAGGGAGCTCTTACTGAGCAAACATCTAAAAGGACATCTCCAGTCCATTTTCTAATACACCTTGAAGTCTTGAAAGACCCTCATACCAAAACTGCTGGTCTGCTGTTGATCTTTAAACTTTATTTTCAGTCGTAGTACAGTAAACAGTTTTTTCCCCTGTCACAATGCAACAGTTTCACTTCCTGTGTTACCACTAATAGGACATCATCTGCTGACCATAGGCCAGGAGAGTCCTATTACCTGTAACATAAGAAGTAGCTTGAGTCATAGTAAAAATGAAAACACTAACAAGAACGTTCCTATGCAAATTGAAGGAAGGAAATGTTTTTTTTAACTTTGATCACACCTTTAATCATATTAGAATGCAAGGCACAGAGTTTGTGATAATCCCTGGTGTCTGGACTGTGAATAATACCAGCTACATTGGGATTTCATTTGTGAGGGTGTTACAGAAGTAGGCAGAGTGGCACCCTGCATGCCACAGGGTTGCCTGTGTGTGTCCCATTCAGGACAACCTAATAACTACATAGCAATACCAGGATTGCTGATGTTCTTTGACTATGTCCCAATACACTGAACCACAGTGACATCCCAAGAGATTAATTCTGGCTAATTTATGTCTGAAAGGTATTTAACATGAACACTTAAACCCAAAGGAGTAAGAACAGTAAGCAGGTGGGAGTTTTCTTGGAAAGTCACCTGTCTGCATACCAGACAAGGTTTATTGCAGGGGGAAAAAGAGACATTATTTAAGCTAACACACCAGACATGATACAGCAAGTGAAACTGCAGCGATGCAACAAAATGAACATATACTTTTAATAAGTATCTTTCACACCACAGGCGACGCAGGAGCGGCACTGAAGCGACGCGAAATAAACTGAATCCTTTTTATTTGATGCGCGTCAACTAAGGCATTGAGCAATCAGAGAACAGCTTTAATGCACGTGATCCAGCAGGGTGAAGCAGAATGACAAAGGAAACAATACGTGTCGTGAAAAAATACCCAGAGCTTTATGTCAATGGGCATCACAATTATAAAGATACATATTTGAACGATAATATATAGGAGTCAATTTTGAATGAACTGGATAAGCCTGGTGTGTATGATCTATTGCCATATGTGTTGAAATACAGTCAGAGAAGACACTCTGAATTTCCACAGCATGTTGACGAATATGTACTTGAGCATAGTTTTGTCAATAGCAATTTTGAACAGTAGTATAGATCTGGCAGTTTTGAAACCTGTTGCTTCGCCTCTGTGTCTCGTTGTCAATTAAGACATCGCATCGCGTCTGGTGTATGGAGACCTTAAGCCACCTCAGATTAATTCTTGCTATACGTTTTCTATGTTTTATGGTTCAGCAGTAGCAGCAAGTCATTCTACAGTATATGTTACAAAAAAACAGTGGGCAGAATATGTTCTGTACAAAAATTCCTCAATTTAATTTAACAGAAGTATAATTAATCTCTATCTTGTAGGTTTGGCTTGCAGAATATTTTTCAATCTGTATTGGAAAACTGGTTGCAAAATATAACAAGAAAATAGATTGAAAATCTGAAATGAGTGAATATAAAGCTGTATAGTATGATTTAATAAGAATCGAATGTTGTACTCTGTCAAATACAGTCACACACTGTATATATATATATATATATATATATATATATATATATATATATATATATATATATATATATATATGTCCTTGAATTATGGGGGAAAGAAATTTTATGTCTTTGTCATATTGAATATACAGTCTATAACTTATTTTATACTCTATTATACAGCACTGTAAGAAGCATATTACAATTCATAGCATCTGTCTGGCTCCCAGACTCACTCCTTAATATCCCTCATGAGCTAATCACCGGCAAAGCTAACTTCTCAAGCTTCTAGGCTTGATATTTCTAAAGGACAAAGACAGAAACAAGACACATTTTTATTCTGGTGCAGCTGAAGCCTTCAAGCCCTTGAGTTATGGGTTTGAAACTGGAAATCAATATTCCAAACAAAAGTGAGAGAAGCAAAAGCTGTCACCTTCACGCAAGTGTGAACTACACACCAACACCAAAAGAGGGAGTTTGCTGTCACTCAATCTTGGAGTTCACCTAACGGTCAAGTGTTGGTCAACTAACAAGGCTTTAACCTTGTGTCACCCATTTATTTCAATTAACTCTAATTAAAGGTGCACTGTGTTGCTGCTCAAGCCTAAAGTAAATCTGTACTATCTCAGAAGGTAGCTATTGGTCATGACATTAATTGCACTTTATTGGCAACCCTGATCAATTCACAAGCTGAAGAAAAGAAACATGCTGTATAACACATTCTCAATCAAAGCACTAATTAAATATTCAAACCACAGACAGCAAAGATAAATGAAACAGTTTTGACAAGAAACATAGGGTAAGGTACAAGAGACACAGACAGTGTGTAACCATGCACCAAGTGCCAAAGCAACCAGTACACCATCTGTACAATGATTTAAGATTGTCTGCAGAAAGATGAGGCACTCTAATGATTTTGAATAAGAGCCAGTGTAAAGCATTAGTTAATTATACTTTATTATCTATGACTATGGGAGATGTCCGTACTGCTTCAGCAGTTGTATACTGCATGCCTGATGAAAGCCTCTGACAAACCAGTATACAGGCATGGTATAACAATCTGCATCCAATTCCATTAAACTCATTAAGCGTTTTACATTTCACAAACCAGTACTGGAGTTCATCTACATTCCCACTGTTAAATGATAAACTTATACTGGATGCAAATTACTTCAACAGAAGGTGTTAGGGTATGCTCTCTATTTTATTGGTACGATCTGAAAGCTACAAGTTTACACATTTCTTTATTTATTTTTATTAATTTGGTGCTTTGGTTATTTGTTTTTTATCCATGCAGCAATTAGGAATGTGGGTAGGTTTCTACACCCTGCTTGCTTTATGAAGCTGTGTAAATCGTGCATTATACACTAATGGACACCGCTGAAAAAGCAAAGCTGGCTTGGTATGGTGCTTTAGACCTATCCAGTAGTTGAAATGTTTGTGTGTCTGCCAATGAATGTCAATAAACAGTATGTGTGCCCTTGAGTTGCACTGTGCTGATGGTTCCTTGACTTGAGCATATGTGCATCAGGATCTGGACTGAGACGATCACAACTCTCATGCCTTATACTGTCTAGTGGATTGAACATGTGGCACTAATAGGGAAGGGTCGATATCATCAGAAGAATCCACTGAAGCCTCACAGTTCCAATTTGTTAATTGTGCATCAAAGCATATGTCTCTGTAACATGCTCAGTGCGGCAAAGAAGCAGCAATGGTCTGTGAATTTACAATCAGGCGCTGTTACTGGCAACCAAGCAATAAATACATTCAGTAAATACGACTGGAAATTAAGAAGGATGGTGACTTCTATGTGGTATTAGATCTTTAGATTATTTTCTTAAAGTTTTAGGCAATTTAGAACATTCATTTCAACAATCTACAGATATGGCCAAACGTTATGGACCAGCACCTAGAATTAAAAAAAAAAAAAACTATATGAACATAATTCAGTTCTTTTATTAAACATCATGTAACGAAAGAAACTCCAAAATGATATTGCAAAAGTCTACCAGAAGCCATAATAGTAGTACAGTAAGTATATGCAAACAACAAAGCAGTATGTAATTTAGTATGTTAACATAACATTATTCATTATTCAGCAGGTTTCATTCAACTTTATGAAGCAAATTTAGATATAATTCTACTGGGTGATGCATAACTTATGGCCATAGCTGTACTGAACTTGACCCCAATTTCTTTAGAAAAATGAGAATTGTGATTCTGTCTGACACCTCTCCAGTGTTTTGAAAAAAATGGCTATATCTTATCTACAATAGCGCTTCTGTGTTTGGTTTGAATGCATCAGGAAAGTCCAGTTTATAAAAGAAGCGTGCAACATGTATTTGCTGCTATTAGAAATCTCAAGTGGTATCTTCATCAATGATCCTCGGTATTACAATTTTTAATGGCAGACTTCTAAAAGGATACTTATCACCTGCATAGATATAACCTTAGCTCAACAGAAAGACCTGTTTAAAACTTATATTATAAACTATTCAATAAAGAATAGGGTTTAGTTCCACCGGACTAGTGCTCAAAGAGCCATACAGCACTTGATTTTTCAATTGATACCCCATCAGCACGCCTACACGATCAGATAAATGTGAAAAATACGGCTTTAATGGCATCATCTGGAGCATCGCTCTTTGATCGATCCCTTGGAGTCAGCAGTTTTGCAGCCAAATGTGCAATTCAAATGGCCCACTAAACTCCAATTACATTTCTTACTGACTTTTAAATGACACATTAGATTTAGCAAAGGGTATTTAAGCCCAGGTAGTTAGTTTAGAAAAAAACGAAACAGAAAAGCAAAGGAAAAAAAGAGACAGAAGAAGAGAGAGAGTCTGCTTCAAGTGGAACCTTTTGTCATTTGTCTAGATGACAGCTGCATTTTTTTTTTCTTACACAGCCACAGATTTGTCAAAATAATTGTTAAAAGAAATGATGGTTCAGCTTGTCAATAAGGGCTGCCAAGTGTGCATTTAACCTCAAAATCATGAGCTGTCAATAGACAGGGACTGATGCACTGCTGTGCTGTCTACCTGGCATCAATGATCACAAGGTCCCACATCTCATTGCCAGGTCTGGATTGAAAGGCTGGAGGTCAAGGATTCATCTCAATGTAGCTTTTTTACCCCTTAAATGTAAATTCCCTGGAAATCTTAAATACCTAAATATGTAGTATCACAAACATACGGTTTCTGATTTTAGGGGTTCATCCAATAAGCATGGTTTGTAAACTCAGTGTTAACTGTATGTTCAGCCTAAAATGATGATAGAATTAACCTGACAGATCCCTTTGTTCATGTTACACCCCACAGGTTTGGAATTTGCGATTAGGGAATAGGCGAAACTTATACATGCTCTGTAATGGTATGAACTGAAATCAGACTACAGTATGATTAGCAAATTGCACTGTATAAAAGGTTTACTAACTTAACTGCAGTTCTACTTGCATCATTTTACACATTTGTAAACATCATGTCCAAATAGACACAAATAACTACAGGGTTTACAAACATGTGTAAACCTTTAGTAAACATCATGTCTGCACAATAGTTTGCAATGGAGTAAACCTTGCTAAACACTAGTTTGTGTGGGTTTACATAAAGTTTAAACATTTTGTAACCCTTTAATGTCACACAGTGTAAGCCTGGTAAATACTGATCTAAGCAGAAACAATAGAGGATGATATAGAAAACACACATGATCGACTATATACAGTAGATGATTTACAGTATTTCTATGGGAGTATGCTAAAATGTACTGTAATACTGTTTTATTTGTGTGATCAAACAGAGCCTAATTAACCCCTATTCGTTGCGTATTATAGTGATCTAAATACCCACTATAAATGCCCAGCATCACCATGGGACCTATTCAATTAACATTTATTTAGTCAAATAAAATTCTGCTAATACAAATTCATGCAATAACCAGAGTGGATGAGGAGATTTTTATTTTTATTTTGCTGCCTTAATCAAATCAACATATGAAACCCCCTCCACATTACCTGTATAATACAGTGTAAAGAAGTGTGTGCGCGGTTTCACATTTAGTTTTGATACACCTCTTCCCTGTCTTTCTGAAAGTCAATGACATTTTTGAAATTTAAAATTATTCAAGACTAGATCAAAAATGGACGCTGCTACTGGAGGTGATTTCTGTTCTATTTGCAGTTCCTGTATTAGAGGCTGTGGTATGATTGCACAGTTCTGGGTTGCTATGGGGCAGGGATTTATTCCACCAATATCAAATTAATGCCTTGAGATTTTACATGGATGGCTGTAAATGAGGTGCAGATAGCTTGAATACTGTAACACTGTAAACCACGTTTAAACATACATTTTATGCAACAGATTTTAAACACATTTTAGTATTTATATACTTTGCACAGTCATTTTGTTATATTCTCAACAATTAAAATAAACAATACATACCTGTTTTATAAGGTTCATGTTAAATTCTTTAACATTTGGTTTTACATTGTACAGATTATTAGCTTTTGCAAAAAGACGGCTGACATAGTTACCAGTACCTCTTCAAACACATGATGCATCTTGCTGATATAGGCAGGAGAGTGTCAGGGCAAAGTGACTGAGCCGTCAATAAGGTCCATCGATATTAATAATCTACAAACGTTAATGGGTCTTAATAATGCCACCTTATAACCTAATATAGACCTGTTCTTATTGTATTGCTGTGACTGGGTACTCCCCGCCCGTGTATATTATGTTTTGTATTTTATTATGTATTGTGTTTGGCAGGACAAGTAAGGTGCCATCCCCCATTGTTTATTATTGCTTTGTATTTTAATACCTCGTGAGAATGTTTGACTGTCGGCTAGTAACTACTGAATTAGCTGACAGTCATGCATATTTATTAAACTCGTGCAGACTATGGCTGAGGGGTTAACAAGATAATTAATATCCAATTAATCCCTCGGCCATAATATAAAATACCTGCAGCTTTGGCTACACACAGTGGGTTGTCCATAGGAGGAAAGAAACAAGTAAGAAACAGAGACTGAAAGTAAACTATTGCTGAACATGCTAGTTTAAACCAGCACGATACTTCTTTGTTCCATGGTCAGTTTATTTGTTTTGGCCCTTGTGCCTTTTGTTTTGAGAAGGTCTTTTGTTTTGTGTAACCCCTTTATTTGGTTTATTTTTAAAAATGCGCCACAGCACTTTTCATACCCCAGTCTGCTGCTGTTGTGTTGCATTAATTTCCTAGCCTGACGTCACCACCAGCCATCCTATTCACAACTGTATTTCAATTTTGTATTGCATTTAGTGATTTAATAAAGGGGTCAATAATTCCCCCCTGGGTAAAAACATTAGCAGGGCATGTTTGAATGATTAAAACAGATCCCATACTGTGTTTGAAATGTGGATATACCTGGCATAATGTGTAAGTAGATAGTTTGTTTCATGTTAATTCAACTTTTATATTGTAGTGACATTGTTATCTAAAATATTTACCTGAGGCTGTATGACAAGCAGAATATCCAAAGTTTACCTGTTGTGTAAACTTTTCAAACCTGATGAATATGAATTAGAGATGTGTGTGAAAGTGTGTGGAATCTGACATGAACTAATACAAAAATGAAATATGATGTTAATTTGCATTCAAAGTATAAGCCACCCTTTTAGATCTCATAAAATCTGAGTTATCACACAATGGAAGGACAGCGTATCCCATACTTAACGAGATCACAGTTTAGAGAAAACCTGGAAAATGTATCTCTATATAACTATCAACCATCAGCATTGAACTTACAAGATATAAATATTTTATTAGACAGTGACATCACCGCCTTTGTTAGTATTGATTAGCATGCATAGTAGAATTGTATAATAGTCTGTCTGCGGTTAAACTAGAAGAACCATGAAATATTATTATATACTATAAACTGCAACTTAAAACTCTGTATACTTAAAATGGGACCTAAAACAAAGCCTAGCAAACCACGTGTGCTACATTGTGTAGAGTATTCAATGCTCTGAACATTCTTTACTTTAGTCAAACTCAGTATTTAGTAGCCAGAACAACACTGGGGAAGATTCTGGTTTTTAGCCACCGCCTGGTAACTTTTGTTTCCTGCTAAATGTGTCTGCCTTTATTCTTGTTTACACAGGCAAGCCTGATAGCTTGGGAAGTCAGCTGAAAATATACTTATCATATCAATTAGCATACATTTTGATAAATGCTAGCAAGTGAGAAAATATTCAGATCTGTAGCAGTTAGTCTGGTCATGCACATCAAATTGTCAAACGGACCATCCATTTATAAATACCTTCTTGTTTTGTATAGGGAACTGATCTCCCTCTATTAGAACCAGCTCTGTTTTTACTAATTGTTGGTTCAATATTTCAGGCTGGTTTAGTCTATTCCTATAAACTAGCCCATCAAATATAATAGATAAAATGAAGAAAGATTTGACAGAATCTAAAAACACACAAGTTTACAGTAATCTATATCAAACAACCTACAAATGCCTGTGAAAATCAGAACTTTAGTATGATAGTACTGTATGACATCTCATACAACTAAGCACACTAGCAGAATCCTTGAAAACCCGAAGAAAAAAACACAACAAAACACCAAACCTATATATTTTAATTTCTCTAAAAAGTGACTCTAATTCCACTCACCTTGATTAAGATTATAATCCATTTAGAGCACAAGGGAGCCCCTTCTCTGGGTTGTGTGAGCACAGGCTGCTGTTCTGAATTGGCTGCGCTCAGCTATGCATCTGTTCCTTGCATTATCTGCTTGCCCACTGCAGATTATCCAAGTGACTCTTTCACCCAGGAATGGGAAACACCTCTAAGTGTTACCATGTACAACTGCTGCTGCTACTAGTTGCCTGCTCTTGTTGTCAAAACCAGGTATGGAATATCAGCCACAAGGTCACAACAAGGGTAGCGCTGCCCCAGACCCGGAAGGATTGAATGAGGGAGCCAGTGAGTGAATGAGTGGTACAGCAGGAGAGTATCTGAATGAGTGAGTGAGGGCTGTCTCCAGAAAGTGGCACTGTGCTGTGTAAATCACTGGCTAAGACAAATGCGTCCCGGAGGAGCTGGAAATCTGATAATTGAACGGTGGCTTGCGGCCAAGTTACTCACCCGCGAAGCTTCTTTCAGTCCATAAATGCAATCAGCACACAACGTCTACGACACGACAATCTGTTTCATTGTGGTGAATCGGTCTGATTGTGATTAAAGATTTTTAATGGTGTCCACTTTCACTGAGTAATCTTATCAAGGCTATTAGGTTACCCTAAGTTATTGTCATTAATTGCCAGTAGGGGAAAAATTGAAGTGATATAATATGTGCTCTGCATTAGTCTCCCTCTACACAAACACTGGTGCCAAATTACACTGAATGACTTAATATGTTGGCCAGCTGCACCTGGAAAGTTTTAATTTAAAAACAGATTCAGTTTATTTTGCTTTTCATGATAAATTGTCAACATTTTCAATTAACCCGTGCACTGCACTGAATTGAATTATCAGTAGAATCTTTTTTTAGCCATTTTAGTCACCCAGTCAAGCAGTCCGATTAATTGCGACGTATAAATTCTGCAATGCACAAAAAGGGGTCAGATCTTTCAAGAAGCTGCTTGATGAGATTCTGGGATCAATAAGCTACTAACAACCAAACAAGCAAGATGGGCCGAATGGCCTCCTCTCATTTGTAAACTTTCTTATGTTCTTATATTCTTAACTTAATAGAATAAAAATCTACTGCCAGTTTTTCACTGCAATATCTCTTGAACATTGAGTATATCCTCTTGATCTAAATGGCCCCTACTTAACATTTTAAAAATATAAATATACCATAGTTTCATTGCTATACAATTTTCTTTTAACTCATCTTTTTAAATAATTGGTAATATATAATAATCAAATAACATGCAAATAGATTTTCCAATTAAAATGGATTACACTCATTGAGACAAAATATACGTGAAATAGAACTAGCATATTATAGTAATTAGTGAATCACTGTATCTTCTGCCTATTTCCTATTGAATATACTCAATTAAAGCTGCTGTAGAGTAACCCCGCAGCTTTGATTACACAAATGAAGAACACTGAACTTATTAAAGATGTATATCAATGCAATGAATCCAAATTAAATTAAAGAGTTATTAAAATAAGATTAATGACCAGCAGCCTTCGATTTGTTATTCCAGCTTATTAACAGACCTGCACTAATTTGCAAATCTAATTTTCTAATTTAAGAAATCTATTGCTTCTTACAGAATTTCTACACTGACTGGCCACAGAGTTACAGCATGGCCCTAGTAATGGGCAGGACCACATAGCTCCCGGCACACACCTGCTCGATCCACCAGGACCCACAGGAAAAGTGTTTTCCGGTGATGGCTTTTCCACAAATGTAAGGATACCCTGGAGACTTGATGGACATGTTGATCAATGTAGACGCTGGATTTCAGGGCAAGTCATTTACACAGGGCCCCAGTGACATGCCCCTTGTGAAGTCACTGAGATTCTTCTGCTTTTCTGCTTAATAGTTGCATACAAGTCCTACACAGCATATATAATGTCTAGTGTCACATCAAGTGCCCAAATATATTTTCATACATTGCAGACTAGGGGATTTTACTTGCAATGCTCTCTGAGCTCCCACATTCAATTTGCTGACAATCTGAATGAAGAGGATTACATTCAAACCCTTAAACAGCTCTGATAAATATAGAGCTACGCTCATTACAAACACTTCGATATCACAGCATACATTAACAGTCTCTTATAGCGTATTTAAAAATAAATTTCCTCAGTTGAAATCTCTAATATTTTTCAAATAATTCATCTGTGCGTTTAGGAAAAAGTAATGAGCTGAGTTGTCAGTGGTTACCTTTGAACTGCTCAAGAGAAAGGGAAGTGGCCGAGCCAATGGCAACCTTTTGAATCAATGAGTGATTCAGATGAGGGCTCTTAACAGCTAATCAAACTCCATGCAAAGTGCCCGAGCTAACAAAGAAACCACTGAGTGACAGAAAGAGAGGGTTTCTAACAGAGGGTAATATCTGTCATTTCAAACCCGCTGCAGAGCACAAAAGATGCAACGACACGAATAAGGAATCAGAAGCTCCCGTGACAGGTCACTTCCACCTCTGGATGCCTTTGTGGTCTCAACCCTGAGAGGTTAGCGGCCTGCAGATCAATAAAGACATTGCTTTACAACACTGCCAATCCAGACCCTTTCATGACAATAACGTGATTTTTCATTTCTGGAAAATGTGATGGAATTCAATTGAGCAAGAACAGATCAAAAGCAACTCCAATAGCTGCAGCTATTAAAAACAAAAAAACAACAGCTACCACTGAAGCCACCACCTTAGTTCACATTTATTGACACACTGTTTTAGCAACCTTTACATTCTAGGAACACAAACAGCAGAGGGCACAGTGTTATGTTGATACTAAGAGGGGTTCTGACAGTTTGCACTTTATTGTTATTATTACCAATCACAGTATATATTTAAAAAACTGCATACTGCTTGTGTATTATACAGAAAACTAACCAAATACCCAACAGACTAAATATTTTTGTCATGTCTCTTTAGAGCAGGGGTTTACTGGACCGCGAAAAACGTGGACTCAGGACTTTGAGTAACATGCAGGATATTTCTTTACCCTACGAGGTTCCAAAGAATTGAAATAGACAGTTCTTGGAAACACTAGCCGACAACGTTATTGCTCACTGAGCCACATCTGTTTTTACACTTTATAGATATTGCATAGAGGCAGACAATCCAACCCAGTGATCCTACATATTTGAAAAAATGACATTATACATGTAGCCAGATTCATTTTCAAGTATCTAGTTACAGTTTGCCTCATAGAGTTGCCATCATGGAGATTCCAAAATTACAGAGGCTGGAAATGTCACACTCAGTGTTGGGGGCTATGCATTATACAGTATGCAGCAGGTTTCGCAGAAAATAACTCCTCATGGTGCATTTTAACACAGAAACAAGGTTTCCCACCATATTATTCAGAATCACTATGATTAGTGTAGTACAGAATTTCTCTTTTAATGTCAACTTCAGTGCTAGCCATACATTTCCTTTTTGATAGATATCAATATTACAGAACTAACTGTCAGTAGGCTACTGTGGCAAGTAGTTTTGTGCAGGCAGAACAAATAACACAAAAATATAGCATGATGTGATGAGAAATAAAAATATATATAATTTTGAATTGTTTGTGTTTCCGCTGGAAACTAAAATATTATCCTTGTTCACATGTTTGCTACTCTTTTTATCATTTTTAAAACCAGACTGTTTTTTTTGGATACAAAATTTGATTCAAAATGTGCTTTTTTTCCCCCATCACCCATAACTGGCGGATGAATACCGTATTCCACTTTAAAAAAAGAAAAAGTCTTTCTGCATATCTCTATTAAGCATATTGAAAATACTTTACCAATAAATTTTATAAGTTCTTATCTAGTTCTTCCATTTCTATAACATCCTGGTTGAAATTCCACTGGTAATATACAGTAAATCCTCTTTCCAGAGCTCAACATCCACTGGGGATGTTCGCAACTTTATTTAGGCCACTATCCAGCATCTCTTGTAGTAATTATCACGCAATGAGACCGCTGGGAATAGCTTAACAGACGTGGTGTGAGTTACTGGCATTTTTACATGACAGGCTAGCTGGCACAAAATTAAATTCTCACAGTAATATGTTAAATACCTTTGTAACCTTACAAATTAAACAGATTGCTTATAAATCAAAGAATCAAAGAGTGGGCCAGATTTAGATTCTATACTAGTACAGGTCATATGCTGGACATTTATATTAAAACACACACACACACCGAAACATACAGATTATATGATGGTATCAATGGGACTACTTAAACTGTCAAGGAAAAAATGTGTACTATATTTCACAGACACACCGTGAGTGCGACAGGGTGACTGTGTCATGCATTGTGTAAGGGATGTACCGTGTACTTATTCTAAAAGGTCTCAAATTAAATATAGAATGTGTTTATTTCTAGCTGTGTGTTTCATTTGTTGTCCTTGCTCTTTGTAATGTGTGACAGCCCTCCTGGGGGCATGAAGGAGGGACTAAAGGAACGTGTAGCCTTTTTCCTCTTTCCTGGATATTAACCAAGTCTTTCTGAGAGAGGACTGAAGTTCATGAGGCAACAATGTTTCAATGTACTGCTCTCAAAGTGATGTGATTCCAGCCGACTAGTTACAAGCAAATACAACCTTGCAAATGTTAATGAAGGCGGCGCTGTAGGATCTAACTAAGAGTCTTGAGGCTGCTGTGAGAGAATCTTAAAAACACACTGATTACAACAACATAGCAGCCATGAGTATCGTAATCACTAGTAATATGTCCCTCATCAACAAAACATGCCTGCAAGAAGGAAAGCTGTCAGCAATGAATACATTCAGTCTCAGCTGACATCCTAGTGATGCATGGCTGCTGCCCATGTCGATTAACGTGTTCCAGACTTGCTTTTGGTCTGAATTACAACGTATCCGCTGGAAAGATTTAGCTTCGAACAGCAGTTAATCCCAAACAAAAGCTGAATGAACCATTTAATTGGAACGACATTTACAACTTCATGGAACCGCGTTAATTCAATTCAGTGCAGTGCACGGGCTAAATGAAAATGTTGACAATTTCTCATGAAAAGCAAAATAAACTGAATCTGTTTTTTAAATTAAGACTTTCCAGGTGCAGCTGGCCAACATATTAAGTCATTCAGTATAATTTGGCACCAGTGTTTGTGTAGAGGGAGACTAATGCAGAGCACATATTATATCACTTCAATTTTTCCCCTACTGGCAATTAATGACAATAACTTAGGGTAACCTAATAGCCTTGATAAGATTACTCAGTGAAAGTGGACACCATTAAAAATCTTTAATCACAATCAGACCGATTCACCACAATGAAACAGATTGTCATGTCGTAGACGTTGTGTGCTGATTGCATTTATGGATAGAAAGAAGCTTCGCGGGTGAGTAACTTGGCCGCAAGCCACCGTTCAATTATCAGATTTCCAGCTCCTCCGGGACGTATTTGTCTTAGCCAGTGATTTACACAGCACAGTGCCACTGTCTGGAGACAGCCCTCACTCACTCACTCAGATATGCTCCTGCTATACCACTCACTCACTCACTGAAAGAAGCTTTGTGGGTGAGTAACTTGGCCGCGAGCCACCGTTCAATACTGACAATACTGACAACGCACCGATGATGCACGAAGTTGACGTGAAGTTACCAGGGGATCATATAACAGGAACATAGGCGCGATATACATGGCTTCAGACAATCATTACCAATTTCTCCAACGTTTAGAGTAGTCTGCATAACAATAAGGACAGTGGGACATGCCCCCTTGTCTGCAGGTCCGCAATTCTGAACGTTGTTCTTGTAAACAGTTAACCCCGGATAGCAGTTCATTTATGGCAATAGAAAAAAAGTGTTTTTCTATATTTGGTTTGTTGTACCATTTATATCTTGCAAATACTGTTTACCTTTTCCAATCCACTTCAATAATAAAGCACTGTTTATATTAAGGGCAGAGATGACTTGCATGGTCACGTAGAGCTCTTCAACTTCATGAAATAAACATTTATGCTTTCCCTGATTTAGTGAAATTAAATAGGCCTACCCTCCTTGTGAACTGCACGTAATTATTATTATTATTTCTTGACAGATGCCATTACCCATTAGTGTGCATATGAACATTAAAGATAACATTGAAAATCAAAAGCTGGATGAGTGGATTCCTTCTTTTGATTTCTGCATCAGAACTCTTGAGCACGCAATGTGTTTGTACTGGTTTACAGTACTCTGATGTTATTGTTTTTGTTAAGTCAGCAATATGAAAGCTGTGCTCATGTTTACTTTCTTTGGGTAGTTTTGGGCCAAAGAGTTTATTTGATAACGGTATATTGTATAATACTAATTATGATAACAATACCTGACATCTGAAAAAACAAATGCAACACTTGCAGAGAACTGATTATGCACAGTGGATATAGTATTGAGCACTAGTGCACAGGTTATGAAAAAAAAAAAATCTGTGGCAATCATTTTTATATCTGTATGAAAAGTCTTACAAATGCAGCTATTTAAAAATATGTTTTTGATATAAAAGTAAATGGTACAAAATTGTTTAATTAAGGCTGGTAAAAAAATAATAATAATATTGCGGTTTCTAAATTGTTCCGCTATTGTCAGGGGAAAATGAATCAATGGTCACTTGATGATTGTTTTTGTGAAATAAAATTTGTACCTGCCTGTGACAGAGATCGAATGGAGCTTGGCGTTAGATCTCTCTCCCAACCTGAGAGGTCGCTAGATAAAGGGAACAGAGTACCCTGGACTAAAAGGCATGACACTTTATTCCCGTGGGTAGCTGGAAGTCGGCCGGCTAGAAAAGGGGCGGAGCTACGGTACCCGAACTAAAAGACCGGGACGGGAAACGTTGTGGCATCCGGGACTGGAGAAGTGGATGCGCTCGTTAACCAAGGGGTCATGAGTGAAAGTATAAAATAGGGGTGTAGCAAAGTAATCTGCTCCTTTGTAAATGGTTAGCATTCAACCAAAAAGGTGACCCTGTATCTGTAAGAAACATGAGTGTTTTTGTTAGTCTGTTTTGAAGTCTTGTTAGTCTGTTTGTGTCATCTTATCAAGAGTACTAACATGATCCGGATCTGCAGCCGCAGGCCAGCATCAAACCCAAACACCAGCACTTCACTTTTCACAGAGAGCTGTCTTTCCACCACGAGCACTTAAATTCACTGTCTGTGTTGTGTGTGGGTGAAAGAAAGACTGGACTTTTGGTTTCAGGTCAAACCTGAGGGATTTACAAAATGAAGTGATACATGCCACTGTATCACTTCCATCATTTATAATTTCTCATTGTTTGCCATAAGGCTTTGGACACTGTTAAATCATTTTCAATAAACACCCTTGCACCCTGAACATGATTGTCTGTGTGATTTATACCAGCTCTGCACTGCACTCATCTGTATCCACTCACCACTTTGCCACACTGTCAGAAACCAACAAACAAAAGCTTTAGTCTTCGTGTTCCGTGTTGTATGAAGTGATCATTCACTGTGCACTGACAAACTCATTGATTTTACTTTCATGGAATACAGTACTTTTATTTTCATGCAATGCATTCCCTTGCGCATATTTGAGGTGAAATGTGTTTTTGACACTGTTTAACCATCGCAAAATAGGCCTGTATGTATGATAGTTGTGTTTATGTCATAGGCATATGCATGCGTGTTTGGTTCGTGTTTTCCCCTGGTAACGTCACAGATCACAGAAATCAGGGCTTTTTGGCGGAAGCACTAAAAACAAGCTTAACGATTGTAAAATTCTTACAGTTACAGCGCAAAAGTGTGTGTATGTATATATATATATATATATATATATATATATATATATATATATATATATATATATATATATATATATATAAACACCATTATAGTGTAGTTTAATAAAATACAATCTGATTGTAATGTGAAATAGATGACCTGTAGACTTTAAATACACAGGTTATGCAAACAGGTGTGTCATTATGACCTTAGGCTAATGTCATGTAACATAATACTGTGCGGCTGACAGCACTGTAACACATTTCAGCACACCTGGTTAGCTGAAGCACTGAGAAAAACAATAATGCAATGCAGGGAATCAGAGGCATTAGCACACTTTCCAATGAACGACAAGCTTAAAGCAATTTGGATCGGTTTCCTTTTCTTTCTTTGATATTTATCAACTTCGAAAGCTTACTATGTATACCATGTTACCATAGCATTTTAATAACACAATGCTCCAGTCTAGTTTATTGTGTATGACACTGTAGATGTGGACATTGGCAACTACCAGCAGCTGAAAACATCCAGCTAGTAAATCAACAGCTATTCACCTAGGACTGCGTGACTCAATAATAAAAAAAATACAGCATTCATGTTATTTCCCTGTTCAACTGCAATTCAATCAAACTATGTCTATAATAAACCGTACCAACCTAATCTAAAAATGACAGCGAGCATCTGAAAATATGAATTGTGCACTGTCGTCACCACACCATGAACTCACTTCATTTATACACACTCCGATGCTCCGATAGCGGTTTATTTTTAGTGGGACTTATGACTTGATTATGGTTTGATTTGCAAAGAGCAAGGGCAGCAGCATCAATAGCAATTGGTGTGCAGCTGCATTCCAAACAGAGGACTGATTAACAATAGGTATTTATAGTGTAACAAGGCCGGGAGCTGTGATTAATTGTGAAACTGAAAAATAGGAAAGACACGATACAGAGCGGTAATCTGGCCAATCGAAAGATTGATCTGTTAAAGGCTAAAGGCAATTTTTAATTTTTTTTTTTATTTGCAGTTTCCTAGTCAAAAAATGAAAAATGTCTTATTTCGAAATTTAACAAGAAATACTGTACTACTATTATGGCTTCGGGTAGAATTTTGCAATTTCATTTTGTAGTTTCTTCGATAACATGATGTTAAATAAAAGATCTAAATTATGTTCATATAGTTTTTATTTTTTAAATTATGTCTCAATCCTAAAATTCTAGGTGATGCAAACCCTTTGACAGTAACTGTGCATGTCATTGTACTGGATTATAAAGCAATTTTACTTACAGTTTATTTTATTTATTTTTATTTTTTTAATCCTATGAATTGGCCAACAATTGGATGATTACAAAGGCTCTGCCATTAGATAATGGTAAAAATGTGCTTATCTTGACAAGTGGTCTCTATTTCTTTCAGAAGACCAATGAACTCAGCAAGAGAAAATAGGTCTCACTTTAACATCTAAAAGCAACACAGCCCAGTTGTGCAGTACTCTGAAAGAACTTGTAAAATGTATTGTTACCTGCTGGATTTAGAGCCTTGTCTTTCTGTGTTTTCAGACATCTAAGTCCCATTGTTCAGTTTCCTTGTCACTTTCAGGTCAGGTATCAACGTCCTCCATGCAAACACACAATATCAAACATTCCCAAACCTCTTTATTATAACTCTAAAGCAGATCTGGACAGTTTTCCAATCTCAGTCTTCCACCCCACCCCCAACTCCCAGCTATAGCCACTACCTAAGGAGAGCCACACGCACTTGTTTCCACACATGGTAAAGTAATAAAATACCTGGTAGATCACATGTTGTCTGCTTACGGCTGATGGGTTTTGCAGAGCTATGTGTTTGCATCTTTTTCGCTTACAGCTAGTCTACTGGTGCCTAAAGTCCTACTGTTAAAATAAATTGCATTTAAACTGCGTTACTGTGTGTATGCTGTCAACAGCATCAGCAAACTAAAATATATTCAGAAATGCTATTCATGTGACACTCATCAGATGATAGATTAGAATTTCAAATGATTTATGAGAGATCCCTATTGTTATGATGTGTATATACACAGCACCCCAACAGTAAAAGAAAAAAGAAACAATCCTCCCAGTATCTCAGAGAAACGAATTTCTTAAAAGCGGCATTTGTATTGACAGAGGAGTTTTCTTCTTGGCTCGTAAGATGAGAGAAATAATGAACCGCTCTACAAAGACTAATTGCTGCTACTACCATAACAGGTAGTGTAAAAAGTATTGATCTATTTCCATAAGTATCTATCAAATGATTTATTGAATGCATTTCTTCTTTTAAAAATGATTCAGTGAATATCCTTGGGTTGTCACATGTAAAATGTGTGTTGGTACATCAGGAATCAAAGTCAGTAAAGATGTGGTTTGGGAAGATTCCTGGAGCGCTGACAGTTTGAATCACATGTTACAGTGGAACCTGAATGTGTATTTCACTTGATTTTAAGACAGGTTAGACCCTGAAAACTGGACTTCAGTTTAATATGCCGCGTAAACAATGTACTTGTTCAGACAAATTTCAAAGGAACCAAAAAAACATGTATCCTATCATGAATTCTTAATATCAGAGTTTATGCCTCATTATCCTGCCTTCTACTGTACACTGGCATTGAACTGTATATTGTCATCATTGATGTAAAACTAGGAACTGAGTTTAGTAGACACACTACTTCTACTACTTTTATCATAGTACTGTACTTGGTTTGACTTATATTTGTTTTGAAACCATGTCTTTTAAAGTTATGGATATATTATCATTGGTACTGTATCTGTACCACACGCATTGAACACAGTTTATACGTACATTGTAAGTAACATACAAACCTTAACAGTGGACTATAATTTAACTACATGCACAGTAGTGTTTATTTAAAATAAATAAATAGGGTGTTTAATTGAAAGAAGCAACATTTTCTAAAAGGCCGTAAAATCTGAAAGCATTAGTATTTAAAATCTATTTTTAGAGAAAGTTTGACCCATGAACGTTGGAATAAATAACAAGTAATTGCTGTTTATTTGTTAAACAACAGTTAATAATAAATAAGAAAGCTGGCCACAACCTCTATAAAGATATAATGATACAATGTACATCCTCACTGTGAAGAAGGTTATTACACCTCCATGAACCCAAAGCTCCTGCTTGTCTAACTAAGTGAGGAGAAACAGGGCTAAAAACAGAAAAAAGGAAGCTGCATATATATATATATATATAAAATTGAGGGACTGATCTTTCCCTGTGATAATGACACATATCATCACTTAACACTTTTGAGATGAAATTAGTTTCCATTATGTGCCTAACAACCAAAGGTGCCTGGCCAGACTACTGGGGTCACTGGTGCACAGTGAACCAATGACACCCTAACCAACCTAAGCCCTCCCCACCCCCAGGCAGCACTCAGGCAACTGTGCACCGCCCCCTGAGAGCACCCATCCACATTCAGCAGTGGAATAGCCTGTACTTGAACCAGTGACATCCAAGATGTAGCGCGCATCCTGCATTCCATGCTGAGCACCTTTACCGGGTGCACCACTTGGGAGCCAACTATTCCACATTTTAATTGCGTGAGTATGGCTTTTTATGTTTTTCATACCAATTATAAAGCTGTCTGTAAATAGACAATTTTGCATAAAACTGCATAAAAATGTCACACACAACTAGTACCTGCACTTTTTTTTGGCATCTGTAGATATCATCATTATTGTCAACTTCTAAACCTTTCTAGCTTTTACCGAGTCTTCAGATCGTAAATCACCCCCATTATACTCCTACATATGTTATTTGCTTTCTGTCTCTACTTGCTTTTTCCTCTTTATGGCTCCTCATTTCTGATAAGCCTCTTCTATATGTTGACTGCTCTTTGCTGGCCTACAATGGTATCAGTTACCCTCCTCCTTGTTGTTACTGTATACCCTGCCTGTATCATTACCTACTACTTGTCTTGTGTGTTTGTCTATATCATTTCCACAGCCTTTTTTAGGGTCTCAAAGTGATTTAAAGCTGAGTAATGAGATTTCAAAAGTAAGACATAGTACCAATATAGTACTGGATCAGTAAAACATAGGCTGTTCTCCTCACATATCTATAATAATGCCTTTTTAAATTCCACTCTTCATCACACATGCTGCAGCTGGCAGTGAAGTCCCCACCATCAAACCATGTATGCTTGCAATCATATCTCTTTCATTGAGTCTCATAATGATGTTCTCCATACTGTATATGCTGTCCATTGTAGCCTTGTCTGTTTGGAAAATAGGGGTATTTGTTTGAATACATTCTATCAAACTCATTCATCTTATTGTTAACGTCTTGTGATCCTATTTTATGCCATTTTTTAACTTAGCATGTCATTAAAGTGATGTATGTGATGTACGTCAGTGCTGAGAGTAATCACCTGACACATTTTTATTTATATCAGATCTCATGCAGGTAGCTTCTTTTGACCTGTGACCTCTAGAAATATTCTATTATGCACATTTCCTCCAACAGACCAAGGGCATGTGACCTATGAATAGTGACATTTTAATTTATGGTACCCATGTGATCTTGCTTTTATGAAAGGCTAAAGATCAGCAGATAGACCTGTTAAGGGACTCAATAAAGTGGTGTTAAAAAAGTCATTGAGTGTTTGACACACAACCTCTTAAAATTAACAGGGTTAAAGAAACGTAAAAGTGTGTCAAGAAAGTATTAAAGTGCAGTAAAAATAATGAAGCATGAGGGGGGGGGGGGGGGGGGGGGGGGGGGTGGCAAATAAGGTTGGGATAGACATGAATACATTTCTAAATTTCTTCCTACCTAGATGCCATTAAAAGTCAAAATGTGTTCAAAGCTTTAGTGCCTAAGAGGGGATTTCTCCAAAAGGGCCATATAACCAGACTGCCAGAGGAAGCTCTATTGATTGGTCTAAGTGGGCTTTTTTTAAGCAAGTGATTAAAATAGAAAACACAGCAGACTATCTCAACAATACCAAACCCTTCTCAAAATATCTTCCTTCTGTACTCTTTCATGGTATTCAGGTCAGGCTTGTTTTCTAAGTGCTTATGGTAAAGTACATGTTTGTTTTCTACTCCAGCATACATGTTTTCTATAATCATTTTACTGGCCAAAAAAAAAAAAAACACAGTACGACGTGCATCAGCAAAACAAAACTCAATTAATACTTTACCCTTGGTTTCTCAATTTGACATGACCAACCAAAAGGTCACTTTCATTGTAAAGCCAACCATCTCTTACCTGCTGAACCCAAACAGTAGATGTTTCTAATGTACTGAGCTCTGGAGGTGAGACCCAGCCTGACGGGTCTGCCTGACCTTGCGAGTACTTTACCAGTGGTTCTGAAGGAGGAGAACAATCCCCAGTATTTATCAGGTGAGCCACTACAACTCATTTATTCTAACTTAATATTAAAAGACCATATAACCCTGTGACAGGGTGGAAGCAATGCCGGTGTAATGTGTGTTTGTGGGGAATATTGGGTTGGCAGGGAAGGGGTTAAATTCTTCTCTGCCAGAACACATGTGGGAATGTGGCTGGGGCCATAATGGAATAACTGATGATTAATTAGGCTCCAGCCACAGGTGTATAAAAAGGGCAAGAACAGCCTTCAGTTCTGCTGACCTGCTCTGTGGGCAAAGGCATGCAACTTGCATATGTATTTTAATTCACAGGTTAATAAGAGGAAATCATGTGTTTTGCAATACAGTCCTCCCAATCTCCATCCCATTAGACACTACTTAGGCTATTGTATGTCTCTGACAGCATGGTGAGGGTCCTTTACTACGGCTCTGGAAAAGCTATACTAAATCTTTACTATTCTGTCAGTCAATAGCTGTGGTTTTGAAAAGCATTTCCCAGTTAAGACTGGCTGTGACCTTGCAAACAGTATCCTTGGCACATGTAAAAGATACAGACATATCCTTTTCAGACAGACCTTAACCGTCATTTGGATTTACCAATATTAATCTAATGTCCAACTATGAGAAAGAACAGGGCTCCTGGTATAGTCGTGTTACAAGTTGTTATAATTCAAATATTATAATTAAAACTGATGCAACTTATAGTGTTGGGTTGTGGGGTATTTCGTCAAAGGTGAGCCACTAGAAAAGACTGAGCCCTAGTCACAAAGCTTTAACTCATGAGCTGTTAACTACACTGTTGTTGAAGTCTACAGTCCAGAGCAGTTTAATAAATGTCAAACTATTCTATCCATAAAAACTAATAAGTTCTAGCTTTGAGCCCATTATTTCTATTCATCACATATTTTTAAATGATGTAACAGGGCATGAACAGATGACCCCGCACACTGAAAAAGAGCATTGTAAACACAATGCAAAAGAGCCAGGACTGCCTGCGTTCGTGGTTATAGAGCTTTTCACCTCATCTCATCTCACCGACAGGACAGAATCTGTAACAGCAGTGAATCACACAACACTGCCTGTTACATGAATACTTTAATGCCTTCTGCCTTGTTGATATATTTTCATAATACTTTATCCATCTGAAAACTATTACAAAAGTAGTGATGAATGAAATGAATAAAATGTACTTTAGCTAAAACTAAAAATGTTTCTCAATCATTAACTTTTACAGTGTTCACTGACGGTTGTCGGGTCTATTAATGGATTTATCATTTTCTTATATTTTTTATTACTGTATATTTAAAGCATTTAAGGGCTAAACTTACGATCTGCTTGCAAGACCCTCCATTCAGAACTAAACAAATCAGGGCTACTTTATCCAGAACACATAATAGCACTTTAGTATTCAGTACCAGTGCAGTTGCCACGATCATACACTAGTGGGAGACTCTTACACTGAGATGGAAGCTCTGCAGTTTTTTTGTTTTTTTTTAATGTTTTTTATAAAGGCTTATACTGCACCATTCTCTTTTTATCAGTAAATTTGAAGAGACTGATTCCACAAAAATAGGGTAACTTATATGTATACTGTTTGTGTATTACTTTACACGTAGATAGAAATATATATATATATATATATATATATATATATATATATATATATATATATATATATATATATATATATATATATATATATATATATAAATCATTCCTTCAGTATTAAAACTGTATTTGAAAGGGTGGCTGGATAGACCCCCATCAACACAAGCTCAGGATCAAGTAACAAAGCAATCTGAAAACAAGGTCTGGAATCTAAAAAAAAAAAACTTTGAGATTGTTACAAAAATGACAGCATAACATCATCTAACATTCACTTTGTCAATCCGCACTGAAACTGACACAAGAATGTACATATTTTTATTTGAAAGGGATGTAATACTTTTAAATAGAGTAAAGCTTGTAGGCTTTGCTGTTTGTAGAATGTTTCAGATGTAATTGGTCTTCGTCTGTCCTTCCTTAAATTACACATAACAATCTTTCACTCAATGTTCCATTCCTCAGTATGCAGCACAGAGAACCTAGGGTGTCCAATATCTTTGTTCTTCCAATATTTCCACTGTATGTGGAATCCTTTAATCAATGTGTAATTTATTTTATCGCCAGAAGAGGGCCCTCTTATCACTGTCATGAAGAAGCCGCACTGCAGAACAACAGCCTCACTTTCTACAGCTTTTGTATGCCGTTGCAGTGTATTCTCTTCAAGTATGTTGTTATCATGATTTATTCCACTAAAGATGTATATTGAACACACTTTAAATTATATATAGTAAAACCTATTGCATATAGTAACACATTCCTTCTTTTATATAGGGCTAACATCTCTGATAATTCAAGAGATTATTATGCCTTTTACAGTACTGTACTTGGAATTACAGACTGTGTGCAGACTTTTCCTCTATATGACTGTTAGGAGTAAATAAAATTATAAACTAGGGTCTGGAACATACAGTATTAAAAACTTCAAAAGCTTTTTAGTTAATTGATTCTGCATTAAATGCTTAATATGGCCACAGCATTATCTCATTAAATTAACTGCTTAATATGTCCAACATTCAATGAAGGAAATGTTTAGATCATCGCATGAATGTGTTGCTTATAAATGGTGCTGCTGTGCACTTCATTTACTTTCAAAGCACGGCCTGAATTTGCCTCCCTGAAACTGTTCCACATGAGTGTGTGCAGGTGTGCGTAAAGCAGAGGCAACGGCAGGTTGGTTTGAAGCCAGCTCCCCAGTGCTATGACTGTCTATCTAGCGACAGACACTGATTGTTATTGGTGTACAGACATTGCTTCAAACTGCAGAATTGTTCAATATTGTCAGGCTTCCATTTTTCACAATTTAGTATTCAAAACTGTTGCAAAAATACTTTTTTCAGGGCCCTTTGGCACGTTTCCCTCATCAATGTGCTGTCTGTAGCTGGCTGAATGGACCTGAGCCAGTAAACTGTAACAGCAACCCTTATTGTATTCTGAAAGTTAATTAGGAAGTAGCATAATTACCTTGGGGAGCAGGAAGAGAACCATGAGCTGGCTACAGACATACGGTTGCAGAAGACGAATCATGCTATACAGTCTGTGCCCACAGTACCTCACCTTTTGTCCTTGGGATCTCCACCTGCCAAGTCTGATGCCTAAATGCTAAAGTGTGGCGCATTCTCTAAATCTGGGGGGGAAATGTCTGTATGATGCTTTACTGCATGCCGATATTGATATCCGCAATGAACAAGCAATTTGGGTAAGAGTAAATTCACATGACACCTAGGGAAAACTTGATTGACAGTGTATTTTATTTCCTGCAATGAGCTGAACATGCCCAACAATTACAATCAGAGCTTGTTGATAGACTCTGATGAGCACTAATTATTGACATCTTAATGCTACCTTAGGTAACGTAGTCCAAGATTAGTTCTAACACAGATCTGTGAAACTGGCCGATAAATAGTGCTAATTAGGGATGCACCGAATCCAGGATTCGGTTTCAGATTCGGCCTGAATACCTACTTTTTGAACAGGGTTCGGACTAGACAGAATACTTAGGATTTGGTGAACTGAGTCCGAATCCTATATCCACCCAGTCGCACATCCATTTTAATACATCCCTCCAATATGTGCAGTTCTTATTTAAATAAAAGCCACATTTGGAATATCCAGATTTTTCAAGCACAACACTATAAAGAAAAGTGTCTGCTGCTTCATGGGAACTAATTCCTTCATGTGTTGTTGCAATCAGACAACATACAGCAAAGGTACCAGGGTGCAGCACTTCCGAATCATAATATATATAGCAAAAACAATGCAGATGGATCAGTAATGTTCATTATGCTAATAAAAGATAAGGTGTTATCCTTATCTGTCCTCCAGATCACCACTATTATTATTATAGCAGTGTATTTGTATTAATTAAAAGCACAGGGTACATGTTACTACAACTAGTATACTCTGTTTGTATGTTAAGAATACTTAGAATTGAACTTTAAAGGAATCTTAATGTCGGAAAAGATTAGATTCTGAATCAAGGCTTGTCGCAGTATATTCACAAAATGAGCCTCCTGTGCTCTGTCCTGTTCAAGGACATTACAGAAATGTCAGACATTTCAGCTGCGCGTTCCTCCCATCCTATCTCCCTACAGCACAGACACCTGGCCCTGCTCCAGCCTCTATTGCTGAGGTCTAAGATAATAACTTGCTCTATGCTCTGTTGGCCAGGTCCTGCCAAATGGTAGCAGATGGCGTCTTCCCCACAGACTCTGCACTCACTGCACTGCAGTTGGTTTGCTAGAACGATATCTCTGGCAGGATAGAATTTCTGCCTGTTTTTTTCTTTTTTTTTTCAGCCTCCCCCCCCCGCCCTGACATGCATGCCATTACAGAACATCATTCACATTTTCCCTACTGACGTATGGATGTTGTGGAACAGCAGACTCAGTTTTGGCACATTGAGCTGTAAATAAGATGACAGGAAAGACGCTGTGTTCTGCTGCAAAGGTCAGTTACTGTCTGCTGTTCTTAGTTATTATGTAGTGTAATCTTCTACAACCAAACGGATAAGCTCAGTTGTGACTCTGGATACATACACTGCTGTGCAAAAGTCTTAGACATGTTGCATTTTTCTACTCTGAAGCATTATGATCATCAACAATTTACTCAAAGCCTCCACTAGTGTTTTCTACTATTATAACACCCTTGACTTGCATAAAGAAGGAAAAACATCGAGTGAAATAGCTTGCGTCACTTGATTTTCAAGGTGTGGTATCCGAAGCATAATCAACAAGTACAGAGAAACATCACCTGTAATTGACAAACCCAGGACTGGAAGACACATGAAGCTGTCTAACAAGGATGAGCGATACTTGAAGATAATATCCTTAAGGAATAGAAAGACATCAAGTGTTGAATTGAGAACAGAACTGGCTGAAGGCACAGGTGTCGTTGTCCATCCATCAACAGTCCAAAGCACCATTGACCATTGTTCCATAGTCCAATTTCTGTGTTCTTATATCTGTGGTATATTTTAGCATTTTAGTCTTGTTTCCCTTTCTTAACAGAGGTATTCTTACTGCAACACATCCTTCAAGTCCTGATTTCAAAAGTGACCTTCATACTGTTGATTTGATGGACAACTGTGCTTTTTGCCAATTCAGTTGTCAATTCAAGCTTGTCTTCTTTTTATTCCTTAAGGATATTATCTGCAAGTATTGCTCCTTGGGATAAAAAATGTATGCACTTTGACTTCAGAGCCATTTTCACATGTTAGTCATGAAGTCACAAAAGTATCACTTGCACAAGAAATGAAACATGCTGTGTAGAATGAAATGTGGAAATAGGCCAGCAAATATAATTTAGCAACAGCTGGTCTGCAAGTATGATTCTTTCCTCTAATATTCAGGTCATCTTGTTTAGTAATAAACACACATTACAATGGATGATACGAGGGTAGAGTTGTACAGAGCAGGTGCTTAATTGTCCATGCAGACACTGATTAATGCATTGTTCAAATATTCCTATGAATCTCTAGGCTAATGTCACATATGCTGACACTCTGCACTGCTACAGCAATAAATCTGCAACAACCCAGTACTCACATTTCAATATTCTATAAGAGACTAATTAAAAGTAGTGAGACAGTGAGGGTGACAGGATAGGAACTGAGTACTACAATCGATGCTGAGTCTTCTTTCTGGTGACTTAGTATCCAGCAATAAATCATATAGTGCACTTGTTCTTAGACAGATCTCTTAATTTTGTATCCTAGTGTTACGTAAGGGCATGGTTTGATGTATGACATCATGAGGGTTCAATGACAGACGATTTAAAATGTTTTAAGACTCAATATTTGGGGCTAAATGCTTGTTGGCAATCCTTTGTGAGAAAAGGCAGATTGAGGTAACAACCACAATTCACACTGGACTAACATCAGAGCTGGTGCTGGGAAGCAGACTTTCCTTGTTGCTAGCAAATGATTCACAGTGACCTTGTGTGGACAGAGTGCTTTTTGACATGCTGGGTTGCTGACCTCTTCTCTCTGTCGTCTGGCTGGCCTTGCTCCTCAAGAATTTGTATTCACTACCTCACCACAAATAGCCCTTAATTGAAGGTGACAATTAACAGCTTCTACAACTGGCACAGTCTATTTCTCCAAGTATGTACACTTCCAAGTATGTGACTTCCAGATTTTAACTCCTGTACCTGAAACTCTTCTCCTGCACATTCAAGGACTGTATGTCCCTCGAGGAACTACACACTAATCAATTAAAAGCAAAGTGTATTGACTGGGTGGACAAGTTTATCTGTTACTGTTCTGCCTATTTAGTGGGCTTTGCAACTCAAATAAGAAACACAAATTAATAATATAAGCTTTTAGAATATCTACTATTACAAAAGGTAAAACCTAAACTGTATGTTGTTTTGTTAAATTTACATTATACATTTTAAGGTAATTATTTTTGGAAAAGACACTTAAAGGGTACTTGTGACAGAAATACAATGAACCTTGGTTGTAAATCTCCCTCCCGACCCGTGAGGGCGTGAAGCAAAGACAGAGTTTTTTTGATGGGCTGGCTTGACAGTTCTTTCCCCGGGTTGGGAAGTCGGTCAGTCTGGAAAAAGGCAAGACTCCGGTGTAAGAATGTATTGACCTGGAAGGGAAACAATTTACCGGCTGCAGATTGTAAAGGCAGCTGCATTCGTTTACCAAGGGGTCATGCGTGACAGCATATAAGGGGGACGGAGAATCGTAATCTGTTCCTTCGTTTGGTTATTAATAAGTGAGCTGGAAGGACCTGTATTTGTGTGGTGGGTAATCATGAGTTTTGTTTTGTTCTGTCTATTGTTGTTTGTAATCACTAGATGGCTAACATGTTCCAGAGCTGTCGCCAGAGGCCAGCACAAACCCGGGACAGCACTTTGCTTGTATCACTGTAAACTGTATTCGTACCACAATCACTAATTCATGCACTAAACAGTCTTGTGTATGTGTTTTGTGCATAACGTGTGGATATAATAAGGGGACTATTATTTTAGGACCAGCCCAGGGATTATAAATGTAAGTAATACACACCGCTGTATTACTTACCAGCATTATTATTTACTGTTTGTTTTGCTGTCAGGCACTACACAAGGAAATCTTTTTCACCTAGATTACAATTGTCTATCTGTTCTTTGATCACCTGAACCTGCACACTGATAATCACATTGTCACAGTACATAAGGACCTTTTTTTATTTTATTGTGTTAAGTGTTCCCATGTGTTGCTACAACGGTTTAGGTAAGGTGTGTGTGTTGTTTTCAATTTTATTTTATTTTTTTACATTTTGACCATGTTTTTAAACTTTTAAATTGCATTCTTTGCCTCACGATGGCTTCCCATGTAACCGCATGGACTTCTCAGAACTACATTTCCCATCATCCTCCTGCTCACTGGTAAATCCATCTCAGTTACATATGTGAGTAGGAGGATGATGGGAAATAAAATAAAATAAAAAGGTCCTTATGTACCCTTTAAGGGAAGTAGCGAAAGTAAGTTGCAAAGCTTAAAATCAATCTTGCTCTAAAAATTGAGAAGCTATAGGACTGATAATAACAGCAGGCAACTTGAGCCTTTTTGAGGAGGCTCCTGTGATTAAGGCTACAGATCACTCAGACGAAGAGAGACCATCTGATTGGATTCCTAGCGGCTCTGGATAGAACTGGTACAACCATGTTTTTTTGCAGAAAATACAAATGGTGAAGTGCTGTGACCTGAAAACTGGAAACAGCAGGTCTCTGAGGGTTGCCACAGTGGAAACCTACTACAGTATAAGGGGGAACTGTCTTTGCAGACACAAAGGCACTTTTCAAGATATCTTTATAATATTTATATTTGATTTTATAGCTCTGCCGTGTAAGTTAGTACTTTTTATACAACAATGCCCTCACATCAGAAAACACATGTTGATGTTGGCAATTTCCAATTATTTACCTTCTAGTATATCATTTCAAAATAATTACCTAACAGGCATAAATAGCTCCAGTGCCATAACGTCTTGATCTATGTTTAGCACTTTGACATTAATTATTGAATGGAACAGCCTTGTATTATGATACAGCACCTAGAGCAAGAAAAAGGAGAAGCATTTCTTCATGGACCAGCACACTACACAATGGCTACGCTGTTAGTACACTATAGCAATCTGTTTTGACCTCTTTTGATAATGACACAAGCTTCATCCAAGCTTACATCATTCATTAAATACAGATCTGCCCTTGATGTCCTGCAATCCAAAAAATGGCAATTACGAATCCGCAGGATGTCACAGTACTTGCATATCATTCATTCTTAATTGCCAGACCATTCTCCCTGTGTGGAGAGGGCAGCCATGTGAATGAAAAACAAGAGCGAGCTTCACTGAGGCAGAACATAATGATAATCACATAGTTTTATGTTTCAAAATCGTTCTCTCTGTCAAAAACGGAATTCATTTTAAGAATTTATAAGCTGTTCATAAATAATAATGAACCTATTACAGCCCAAAAAAATTAGTCTTTTACATATTTGGTTGAAATACAGTATATTTTCCATGCCGCAGGACAGCTGCTTGTTTTTAGTAAGATTTTCATAGTGTTAAACTAAAAATAAAATATTTTGATTGAAAAGAAACATGTTTTTACCCTCAAACTGCTTAGTCAGTCATCCATTTATATTTAATTATAGCATTTTAATACAGTTAATTAAAGAAGACAACTGCCAATCCTAAGTTATTGATAAGGTGGTCAGCAAACAAGAAGGGGTCCTACGAACAGTTATGTAGTAAAACAGATTAAATTAAACACATTATTCACTAGGCTTTGTCAGTTTGAATTCTAGGTTAGTACTTGACAATGTTTCGTTTAAATTGCAACTTGCACCACAATTGTTTTTGAATAGCTTGAAAGTTTGAAGAAAAAAAAAAATCAGCAGTTTACTTTTCTCAAGGTGGTTTGAGCTAAAGATGCACATGTAAACCTGCCACCTTGTCAAGGCTAGGTGAAGAATTTTCTGTGTGGATCGTAACAGCATTTTCTTGAACACTGCCATAAACACAGCTGGGGAGGGACATCAAAGCATGCTGTTTGCAAAAGCAAATGGAGGAACAGTTCAAAAGGTATAACTTGCTCATACCTTGTCTAAGAACCTTATTTTGTTTCCTAATATTAGGCTAGTTCAGTTAAAAGTCTCCAAAGCTAATCCTCTATCTTTTCTGAGTATGTTGCTATCAGCACTTTACATACAGGATTATCTGCCTACAGGAATAGCTGAGCTACTTAGTGCATGAGAGTGTTTTATATCAAGTATCTGGAACCCTTACTAACCAAAAATAACTGAATAAACTGTAAGCGTGATATTCAAAGTTCATTAACCTACAGGTTGGGCGAAACTCTTCACATAGCTGAATAATAGGTAAAATAGGCAACACTCTAGATCCCACAGACTGGTAGTGTGCTTGGTTGGCAGGCAGCTCTGTATCCAATTGTACATTTCACAAGAAACAGTCTTTATGGGTCATTCTATGAAACAGACTTCCCTGCAGATTCCCAACTCTGAAGAAATTGAACAAGAGTCATACGCAGACAGAAAAGTAGCTTAGAAAACAAAGATCCTGTGTGGGCAGATCATGGCTGTTTGCCTTGTCATTGCTGGTTCTGCTTTTAACTTTCACCAAAATAAATCACCTTTCAGTCACCCTTTGAGCTGTTATCAACTGTTCATCAGTGAACCATAATTGTGCTGATAGCGAATATTACTCTAGTAGTTAAAACAGCAGCTTAACAAATTAAATAACCAACATATTTTTTTGGCAATATTCTCAAAGGCAAATACAGAACAACAACCAGTTCTGAAAAGAAAGGTTTTATTATTGTTCAGAATTTGCTGAGAGCCTCAGTAGTTGGCCAGGTCTCGCTCAGGAATGCGCAGCTCATTTGATTTCATGGGAGAGCTGTCTACACCTTAGACACAGTTACAGGTTACACACACGAGACAGAGAAGCTGAGCGCACTGCCCTCAGAGACAGCGAGTGAAGATGGCTGGAAGACAAGGCTTTAATCAGAGGGGGCATGGAAAAGAAATGTTCCCATGTAGGGAGGGAGCAAGCAAAGAGCTAATGGGCAACTGCAGTGGTAAATTTTGGACAGAAAATCACATACGTTTTAGACTAGATAATGGCGTGGATAAGAGAGAATTTTCTGAGGGGGAATTAAAAAATGTTTTCCTCAGACAGAACAGTCGTTGATCATTCTGAATGCTTTGTGAGTAAACCTTATGGGAAACAGCAAGAACAATGAAGATAGATAGGCCAATAGCACATCAATGCACTGAATTGTGGACTGAATAGACTGATATTAAAGGGTGATGTATATGGCCAAAGAAGCAGAGCTGTACATGGAGTGGAAAGGGCAGAAGTCACAAATCAAGGGCATGGGTCTGAACAAAGCATTTGTCAGACGGACAGATGTCAGTCTATAGCATTTGATTCAACAGCCTGAAAGTTTCAAGCCTCAAGGATTTCAATCTGCCAAATAAACCCTCCTGTTATCTGTACTGTGTCACCATGATACAGTAGGACACAACTGAGCATGTCCATTTCCACCATCCTAAGCCTGGCTATACTAGGTCAGGTCTTCTACCACTGGGTTGTGTCTTCTCATCTCCACCATACAACATTAGACTAACAGTCAATTAAATCCTCTGTTATCCACAGAAGTTACCTAATTTGGATGCAGAATTGATGGTACTTACTGGTATTGAGTGGTACTTACTTGTGGCTCTTCCAGTCCAGCACATGTCCTAAATGATGTATTTGAATAGTCCTGAGCAGGTTAATGAGTACCACTGCTTTAGATAAATATTAAAGCAATGACAGGTCCAAGGGGTAAAGAAACATTTTTCAACATAAAGATGTGTAGGACTTGGAAAAGGTAATTTGAATCATCCAGGAATTGATTATTGTACAACTAAGTCACCACCACACATGCACATGCCCTATATATATATATATATATATATATATATATATATATATATATATATATATATATATATATATATATATATATATATACATAATAACATTTCCAAAAATGGAAAAACAACTGAGCCATTTGATTAACTCGTGTCACAATTAAGAAGCATGAATTAATGTTTGGTCAAACCAGTCCACTGGTGACACTGCTCGACTTGAATGAAGGTGTCGACAGTTTTGAAAACTTTAGAAAGGTCTAACATTCCAAGCATAGAACCCATCTTTTTTTGTTTAAAAAAAAAATATATATATATATATATATATATATATATATATATATATATATATATATATATATATATATATATATATATATATATATATATATAATAGTTTTTTCCCCCTTTGTGATTATTTTCTGTTATAACCAAGGAAGCTTAGCTCTACTGTTTAAGGAATACTTCAGGAAGGGTCTTTCTAAACATATTTGTGAATGACACAGTAATTGACAGCTTACTTTCTCATGACTCATGGTTTATCTTCAATAAAACATACAGTGCCAGTACTGCACTCACAATCAGCTACAGAAAACTTTAAGTCTGAATAAAACAAAACATTCCTACCTGGGGCAACTTCGAAAAGAAATTTTCCAGGTTCCTCGCCATTGTTTGGATGCTCAGTGACTCTGTTTCCAGGTAGGAAAATTGTTCCCTGAAAAGAGAAACATAAGAAACACATGAAACACATAAATCAGTCAGTAAAGCTATGTTGACTTACTGTAAAATCAATAATGTTGCTGTTGTACAGTATATGACATGTAATGCTTTTAAGTAGGTACCGTAATATTACAATAATCAATCTCACAGTCTTTTATGCTTTAGTAACACTGAAAATACTAGCTGACAGGCTGTACAGTTTTTGGTTTCATTTGTCAATTGAAACAGATGAAATTCTGCTTGCCTGGCAATTGTTTACGACAGAGTAAAAAGGATGTTGTCTAAAGAAACATTGCTTGTTCTTTAAATCAAATCCTTAAATAATGAAGTGTTAAAAAATGACATAAGAAGGTGAAAACAGTTTGTATATAAGTAACTAAGTCAAAGCCATACATCCTCAGCAAATTCCCAGATTTCTCTTTATGACCAAGGCAGAGTACAAAGACTATTCTCTTTGATCCAAAAGCACATCTTGTCCTTTAACACTGCCAAGCAGTCTATCTGGAGCCAGTGGGATATTAACTGCCCATAGGAATCTCAGATCCTTGGATACATTACATGTGATATGTCTTTTTAAGTCATTGACTTTCAATGTATAATAGCTGCTCCATGGATATATACAATAACTCTTCTTAAGAGTTCAATCTAGGCAGCATTAATAGGAAGCACTGGTGGCTGGGAGGAAAGAACCAGAAATGTAAAAATAGGCAAACATGCTTCACGTCTGGGCAGACCAAACTCTAGGTCAGAAGTATGTCCAAACAATCCATGATCTCTCTTTCTGAGGCTGTGACTGACCACAGCCAATTATTATGAATCGTGTGGTTGTTCTGTCACCTGGACAACTACAGTTGAGATCATCAAACTTATTTAACTTGTGAGCCAAGCTGGATTTACTGAACTGAGAAAAAAGGCTGCGGCATAACCTTCAGTGGCATCATGTCAACTCTTGGTTAATTAAAGATTTAATTAAGATGAGCTATCATCAAACAAAGAGTCATCTATGGTTATTGTTTCTGCTTTCAATCAAACTGCTGTATTTAAAATAGTCTGTGACCTTTAATAGTTCACAGCTGACAACAAAAAGGGAAGTAGCAAAGTGTGCTCTTCCATGTTTACAACCTATTTAGGTTTACAAGACCCCAAAGCTACTCCTGGCAAGAACACTAATAATAATGAAGCATGACCACAAGAACTCCAAAGCGGAAACCATACCTGCAGCACATAGAAGACAAACTGAAAGAGTGTTTATGACCATAGCACATGGGTATACTTTAACTACAAGCACAAGTGTCCGATGTGGGTTGTTGTATTCTTTGACTCACCTTCACAACCTGGGATGCTAATTTCAGACTGGTAAAGTGTGCTATTCTGAACAAAAGTATTTATTTTTCTTTCACTAGACAGGGAGAGGAAAATTTAACAGAGCTCATTCATTTCCTATCAAGGAACAGAGTAAATAAGAACATAGTAACAAATATCTTAGAGAGTTGGTACTGCTAGAGGAGATCTTCAGATTGCATCCACATTGGGAAAGAGCCGGCTGAATGATGAAAGGTACTATAAGCAACCAAGGGGTAAAAGACATGTTTTATTTATGTTGTCTTTGTTGTTAACAACTGTAAACTGTAACGTTCAGACAGCACAGCAGCTATCTGCTTAGCTCTATACAATTCACCAATCACACTTAAGAAAATCTATTATTCAATCAGGATGGTGGCTAAGTTATATGTAAGCCATTTCAACGTTACCCTTACTGCATTCTAACTATGCCTGCATGTTATCAGTGCTGTGCGTTTCTTGTCCTCTATCACTCTGGCAGGGGTTTTACTTGCCCTGACATCCATAGGAAAGTCATTCCACCACTGCGAGGCGAGGGTGGAGAAGGAGCGGGCTCTGGTGGCAGGGGAGCATAAAGTCTTCTAGTGCAAGTGGAGCGGGAGAGATGAGGGTCTGGAGGTAGCTGGGTGCAGTTTGGTAGTCTTGTATAATAGTCTTGAACTGGATATGAGCGGTGATCGGGAGCCAATGGAGTGATCGGAGCAGTGGAGTAGCTTGGGAGAAGCGAGGCAGAGAGAACACCGGGCGAGCAGAGTTCAGGATGAGCTGGCGCGGACAGGTGGGAGATGCAGGAAGGCTGGCCAGGAGGGAGTTGCAGTAGTCTAGGCGGGAGAGTACCAGAGCCTGGACGAGAGGTTGCATGGAGTAGTTGGTGTGCAAGGGTCGGATTCTTCGTATGTTGCTCTTGAAGAATCTGCATGTGCGTGCTAGAGTGAAGATGTGCTAGGAGAAGATGTGCTGGGAGAAGATGTGCTGAGAGTAGTCCTTGGAGGACTCCTGTTGAGAGACGGTGAGGTGTGGAGGTTGAGCCTCGCCAGGTTACCTGGTAGGTGCAGTCGGAGAGGTAGGAGGAGAACCAGGCCAGAGCAGTGCCAAAGATTTCCATGTCAGCGAGACAGGATAGGTGAATAGTGTGATCGACAGTGTCAAAGGCAGCAGAGAGATCGAGGAGAATTAGGACAGAGGAGAGAGAGGCAGCACAGGCAGAGTTTAGCGAGTTGGTGGCAGACAGGAGAGCAGTTTCAGTGGAGTACAGAGCAGAAACCAGATTAGAGAGGGTTGAGGAGAGAGAGTGGTTAGAGAGGAATAGTATATTGAAATGTACCATATACCACAATTGACAACTTAAAAATTTGAGAGGCAGAGGAAAAAATAAAACACAATACACAATTCAAAACAAACAAAAAAAAAGTTCTTAAGGATATAGAAGGTTGTTTAAATGTACTAATTGGTGCCCAATACATTACTTATTTTGTATCTTTAATCTTTAAATGAGATACAGCATAGGGGGTTTTGGGGGGGTATGTTGAGGAGTGCATGAAACCTCAAGCTTTCCCCTTTGTCAGATTCAAAGTGGAGACTACACAGTAGTGCATATGGGTGATTTTTATTGAGGGTATTTTCTTACCCTTGTTAATGATACATTTCCTGCCAGTGGGATTTCTCCTGGTTTCAACCTAATGAAGTGTTTAAGCTGTCAAATCTTTACCATCAGTATATTAACCTTTACTATCAGTATAGTTATTAGTATTCCTTTGAAAAAAACAACCACCAGTAAATTAAAAGGTCTAAAGACTTGCTACTTGCAAGTTACAATCACAGTATGCAATGCACCATCCCTGCTGGACAACTCACAGTACTAACCAAAGCCAACTGCTTGCTTGCTTGCTTGCTTGCTTCCCTGCCTGTCTACCATGTTGGAAATATGAACTGAAAATGTTAGTTATCTGTTTCGATAACTGTGACTATTTAATACCAGTACAGCTTCATATAATGCACAGTGCATGAATTTCAATCTTCCTGTATATGCCCTAAAGCAGGAATTAATTCAATTTGTGATACTGAGCCCATCAAAACAAAGAAAATAAGGCCCTCTAACCTCAGCTGCTGCAAAAGTGGATATTTGGAACACAAGGGAGGTGCTAGGGTCTGTGAAGGTGTCAGAGGAACCCATACATTTATACTCACTTCATGCAGGTCTTTACTCAAGAACGAAAAGTAGGCCAAAAGTAACTTCTTTCACAACTCTCCCCTTCTGTCTCTCGTTTT
Source organism: Polyodon spathula (assembly GCF_017654505.1). Taxonomy (NCBI): domain Eukaryota; kingdom Metazoa; phylum Chordata; class Actinopteri; order Acipenseriformes; family Polyodontidae; genus Polyodon; species Polyodon spathula. The sequence goes on along the minus strand of NC_054534.1, from coordinate 25,839,775 downwards.
CTCTCACTGTCTCTCTTTATTGTTTTTATAAACATGAAAGCTTTTGCTGTAGTGCTTTTGTGGTTTCTATGGAGATGAAAAGATTGTTTTGCATTGTTCGGCTAACCAGGTGTGAAAAGTGTGCCAGATGTGATCCGTGCGAGATCGAACAGTGGAGATTCTCAGTGACACACTTGCTGCCCTGATTAGAGACGATTTCTGCCCACTGCCTCTCACAGCAAGACAACCTGAGCTGGATAAGAAAAATAATTCAGCAACGGATATAAAAAATGAGTCAACTAAAATGACAGTGTTTGCCCACACTCCTCGACCCCCTTTATGTCAGGCAAAGGCATAGCCATTAAATTATACTACAGTTATCTCTGTGTATAAGAACACCTAAGAGAACACTCCTGTGGTGAAATAGATTTTTCCCATTGTAAATGCTCTGCCTAAAGGAACAGGAACTTTGCTTAAAAGAACACCTTTTTTTGTAACTGTTTTGTAACCTGATAACCCACCATTTGAGGCACACTGACTGGTTTATTCAATCTTTCCAGAACCCCCGTCATATCAGTGCCTCGTTTTGTATTCTGACTTCCACGAGTGGACCTCATCGCTACAAAATGACTTGTAAACAAATGACGAAACATGCAGCTGTGTCTCCTGATACAAAAAGTTGGAAATTGTTTGATCCCCTGAAAAAAATCTGAATCAGACACAAGACATCAAGCAATTTGTTGTTTTCCATTCTGGTGAGTTGATTCACCATTTTGTTAAATAATTTTGTGCATGAATATTAAATATTGTTCCTGTACAGTACAGAGTTTTTAACGTGAGTAGGGGGGTTGTGTTAATTTAGTTTCACAGTTTGTTTATTAACATTAGTTTGTCTGTTACTTTAGTATTATAATTTATTAACATACACTTGCCTATTGCTTTTCTCTTACTTACCCTGTTCATTTCATATGTTGATGCAAGTGCTTCATGACAAGTAAAACATATTTATTTATTTATTGACTCATATTATGTTTGGTGGTCAACTCTGTCTTACAGGAAGCTTTGGCTCAGAGAACACTTCATTTGCTTCCTGAGGGGTGTTCTCTTAGCCAGAGACTACAGTAAAACACTTTGTGGCCTATTTACTTTATATGAACATGTAGCAGAGCTAATAACAGTGGCAAAATACACCTGTAGATATAGATCAGCCCTAGCCCTGCTTGATAGGTCTTATGCATACAAGTCCCCTTGGGCTTATTGCAGGTGTTCAGTATGCGACTCAAGGAGAAGTATAAGAATAGTCTGTAACACTTTATATTAAGGTGATGCTTATTAATGTTTTATAAATATGTAATATATGCTTAATAACTATGTTATAGAGTGGTAATAAATCATTTTAGTTGGTTTATGACACCACTATAGCCATAGATGGAATTATGTTTAAACATCCTAAAGTACAATAGGTAGCTAAAAACTGTCCCCTTTATAAAACTGTAATTCCGTCTATAGCTATCGCATGCTTATAAACCATCTATAATGCTTTATTAATACTATACTATATAGTTATTAAGCCTCTATTATATATTTATAAAACATGTGTAGAACATTAATAAGCAGCACCTTAATATAAAGTGTTACCGAATATTCTATAGCTTTTTAAGGCTACCACAGACACATACAGTACATACTGAACTGGGATTTATTTTTTTACTACTGTAAGATCTCATCGAGTTGAATCTAACAGGTAGAGAATTTGTTTCTCCAAGTTCGCGTAACAGAATAAATGCACTGATTACTGTTAGTGTATATAAACTGTACTTTATGATAAAAGTTAAGCACAGAGTATGAATGGGCAATGAGAAAATAAGCATTTAACAGTAACAGACAACTGAGAAAGTGTTCAATATCGTGATTATTTCTATTTGGAGATTCATTTAAAGTAGCACTCAGGAATTCAACAATTCAGTGGGCTTGTTAAAGCAGTACAGAGTTAACTAGCCTCTATCAGTCCTTCACCACCGGAGGACTGCTTTCACCGGTTCAAGTTTGTGATTTAAAAGCAATAGAAAGTGATACTGTATTAATAATAATAATAATAATAATAATAATAATAATAATAATAATAATAACCTCTGCAATATGCCATTACTGCATTGAATAATAAAATACATTAAAAGTTGTCAATTGGTGTTCCAAATGAAAATTCCGGTGTGAATCAAATGGCATTTTTCTACTCATACCCAAGGTGTCTGTGCTCCTGTAACTAATTCTAATAAAATATAATTTTGTGCTGAATCTTCCTTCTCTGGATTTCACACTGTCTGACCTTGGCATCTCTGCTGTATGCCACTGATCATCTCTTTCACATCATACATGCTTCTCTGCAGAAAATGCTGTTTGCATATTTATTATTACCAACCACCGACAGACCCAATGCTGCCAATGCTGTCAGATTGTGCTCAGAAAAAAAGGAAAATCTGAACTACTGCATACTGTAAATTCTCAAGTGAACCTATGGCTTATTCGTTATATGTAGCCCAACACACCAAATGCCAAAACTTTCTATCTGAAACTTTTTTGATTTTGCGGTAGCCATTTATATTTCCCATTGCATGTACATTCTCTCCTGTAAAACACAAACTGTGAGAATGTATTGTACCCTTGCTTTTATATGAGGAATCTGTAGCAAGTCAACTTGATAGTAACTAGAAAGCTGGTGTATTCGGATGCATGCAGTTCTATTGGAATTCATTTGTGGCCATTATTTTAAAGTGTTGTCACTGAATACATATCACTTGCTTATGGGAAATACAGAACTCTTGAATGGGAACCTGTAAAAATGGAATTTAGCAGGTTTTGGCATTAGGTATGGATTTGTAAATACATTAATGGACCAAATGGGGTTTCAAAATCCCACTCAGCAACATTAAAGGCCCATCAGTACAAACTATAGTAGGTATTATTTACTATTTCTTTAGTTTTATTACTAAAGGAAAATAAGAATAATTTAGAACAATGCATCCAGTAATTTTGCTAACATAATATTTATAGAACCGTGCCTGTATAATACTAAAATATTAGTTTTCTGAAAAAAATGTGACTTTTCTGTGTTTATCTGACTTGGTTAATTCAATACTACGTTACGTGACTCATGAATTCTGAATTACTTTTTAGAAAACTGAATTTACCGACCAGAGTTCTTGTGTGCATGTAACAGAATCGTCCTGATTTGTAAAGCACTGGATCAAGGCGAACAATACTGAAAGTGGCAGTTCATAAAATTAATGGATTCGTGATTACTGCAATTCTTTAGGACACAGTATTTTAGCTGCTATGTAATTAATTGCATGCATGTTCTAAGCACTCGTATCAGGAATGAAACAATAGCACACTGGGGAACCACTATCTGCTGCTTACACTACGTTCGTCTACAGATCAGTTGAATGCCACGTGTCAGCATCATGCGAAACAGAAAACAAACAATGTGGTTTTGAACATGATGTTTATAGACTGGTGTGGTAACCCCTGCAGCCTGCTCTTGTTTAAGCACATCTTGTTCATTATACCAAATAACAAAAACTAAAAAATCCAACTAAATTAGAGCACTGTTTATCTCCACAAGTTTTTGCAAAAGCAAAAAGATTAATAGATCTCAGTTTAAGAGAATGTTGGGCTGTGAAATGTTAAAATGTTTTGGATTTTGTATTGAACTTACTACAATCAGGAAAAGAAAACACTTGATTTGATTTGGGTAGCAGTTGTGAGTATCTTTAAATCATCTTACAAAACGTGACAATATTATTTTTGGTAGTAGTTACCTCACTGTGTAATAATGAATGAACCATAAATAAGTATGCTTTTAGCTAAGAATGGATTAAACCATGGCATTAATTAAGAGGTGGTGACGCTGTGTTCACTAACTCCTGTTCCTTGCCAATGTTGGGAGCTTAAGTCTAGGCATATCGGTAGAGGAAAACCACACATGTGCTACAGCCACCATTTTCTTGAGTCATCGCTGCATCAGCTGCAACTGTTCTTTAGATATAGGTTCAGGACTGATTCAAAGTTTGGAGTCTGGAGTATATAGGGGAGGTGTCTCTGTTAGGGAGTGAGTCGTGCTGGTGGGTGCCAGGAGAGAGGAGTGGAGCCACACTACAGAGCGAGATAGAAAAAATTGTTTGCAGGATTGCTGAGGACATTGATCCAGCTTCAGACTCGTTACACAGAACTACCTGAGTGAACCTGTGGGTAGATTACCTGGCTGACGGCTCCTGCTTTTTCTTGGATCCCTTGCAAGTGCCATTGTCTCATTCACTGGTTTATAAAACCAGTACCTGGTGCTACCAGCATGTTTTTGTTTGCCTTTTTTAATTTGTCCCACCCCTGTAAATATCCTGTTACAAGACCTGTACTGTCTAAATAAACACTTGGTTTTGAACTGCAGCTCTTCACTGTCTAGTTTGTGTACGTTGCCCTCCACTCACTAAAGGGCAATCTCCCACCCAGCACATATTTCATGACATCAGAGTCATGTCTGCAGTGTAAACAAATGGAAAAAGCCAAGATAACTGCTGGCTTGCTGTTTCCTGGTACTCTACAGTTCCATTATACTGTAGTGTGAGAAACAGTCCACAGTTAGTTAGTTCTCAGGTTCTGCGGGACCTCGTTTGTAGTGTTTTGGAGGACATTCTTTAGAACCAGCAAATATGAGAAATATTTTTATTATTTCAGCTGCTTTGATGTGGCTTATTGCTTCATTCACAATGTAGATTTTTTAAAAGTGTTTCATTAGGTTTAAACTTGATTAATTGAACCTCCTGTAGGACCAGTACCTTGGAGCGAGGTGCTGGTCTGGAACTGACTGAAACAGCAACCAGTGAGTGCCACCTGCCCATCTCAACAACTGAGAAACAAAACCACAACATAACTGTAACCTATTCATTCAATAAGCTAAATAGGAGGGTACAAATCTTCTTTTTGAGCATGAAATAAAAATATATTCAATATTACATTAGTTAGACAGTATTAGGCAACTCTGGCTCGTTCAGTCGATTCCATTGCAAGACTTTGTTCCAACCAGCTTCTTATTTACTTACTGTAATTAATATTCAACAGGGTAATTTAAATATTATGGTCCTATTGGAACAAAGTCCTGCAAATGAATGGACTGGAGAAGCCAAGATTGCCTTCTACCTCTGTGTTGGTCCACGCTGTCTTGGTAGCACTTATTGAAATCCTCAGCTACCAATTGTATTTAACCTACTGTAACAAGACAAGACATGTAACTAATGTATCTCTAATGTGACAGAGATTTTTTATGTTTTGTCATGTTAATGGAAATAGTGGAATAGTAACTAGGGATGCAAAAATAAACATATGATTATGGATTGTAACAATTCCCTTTTGTAGCCGTATAAATTTCTATCACTGTATGAACCTATTTGTCACACCTGGGTTTAATTTGATATATACTTAGACACAATCTCAGTTGTAATAAATTAGGCTCATAGACAAGCCTGAAATTGCTAATACTGCTTGTTATTAGGGCTGCAACAAGGGTATATTTTGACCTTCGAAGGTTCGGAACACACTATTGAAGGAAGGTTAGAACCTTTGATGGTACTAATTTACATATTTTACTGGTGACGCCACCATAGCAACTTGGGGTTGTGAGACATTTCTTTCAGTAGAGCTTACAATATACAACGTTTTGCTGTCACGATGGCGAATGAAGAAATTAAAGGTTTGCCTCTGGATAACACGAGCTGGAGTAAGATCAGTGGCAGGGGTGGCCAAACATAGAAATATAATTCTGAGTTTTTGTTTTGCACTCTGGATTACAGAGCCACCCATATTGCACCCAGAGAGTTTTGACTTTGACTTTATTTGAGAGCTTTACAATACTCAACACAAAGCTACTAAAACCCTGCCTGGCAGTAAGTCATGATTCACATGCAGGTACAGATTCAGACACAGTTAGGGTTTTTATTCCTCAGCTGTTAATAGGATAATGCACCCCAACGCTTTTCAGATAAACCTAGTAGGAAGTCTGAGTCACCAAATCATTAGCTGCTCTATTTTTTGCTTTTTATAAAAAAAATGGAACACTGGAAAGATGTTCATAGTGAATGAAAAACCATAACTTTGTGGGATAATTTATTAAATAAATCTCAGGCAATCAATCCTTCCCTGCCGACCTAAAACACTCGCGCTCACATACATTTTAAACAATAACAACACCACACCCTGTGCACACATACATGCATTCATTCCAACTAAAAATAACACAAAACACACAATATGCACAGGGGTGGGGTGTACCTCATCACTGTCACATTTGAACAATACTAATGTCAATAAAAAACCTGAGCAAATCTAAAAAGCAATGCAACAACATCTACCAAACCATTCGTGCACTATTCAATACAACACATATTAGCAAGCAAAATAGATTCTTCCTAACAACATCCTACACTGGCTGGCCTTAAAGTTACAGAACGGCATAAATAGTACGTAGGACCATGTATCTCCCTGCGAACTGTTCAAGCAGAAACAGGCCTGTCTTGTCCAGTGATGGAGGTTACTGTGCTTTGGGCCACCGTGGGCTCAATCCATCAAGACCCACTAGCAAAGGGGGGTGTTTATCTGCAAATGTTGCCATTCCAGAAATACCCAGGAGACTGTCTTAATAGGACGGTCCGTTCCATGGGCACCCTCTATCATGTCCCTCGTGAAGTCACGGAGATCATTCTGCTTGCAGATCTGCTTGTTACTGATTAGGGTTACATAGCTCTCACACAGCTCTGGTGGATGATTGTTAATATGAATTTGTAATTACTACTTGGACTGAACAATATTCTAAACATTTTTATACTGGTTTTGAAACAATTACTAAGACATATATGAGTGAATGATGCAGGAACTGTGTGGGAGGCTGTCTTGAACCTTGGAAAACTGCACATGCCTAGTAGAACTCTTAGCAATATATATTATATATAATATTGTAGCATCAGGTGCAGGTGGACTGGCTTTGTCTGTGGTTGTATTGCACTCCGGAACGGTTAACTTGAGGGACTTAATTGCTTGCACCGTGCAGCAGGGTTCTGTCGCTTAGCGCAGGATCAGACATAGTCTATATGAAGGTCACCAGATGCTGTTCACGTGAACCCCATGCAGCTGTACAGGACTCTAATTGGGTGAAGATCTTTTACATTGTTGTTAGTTAAAGGTCAGTGGGTGTTGAGTGGTCAAGCCTCACATCACTTGTAACTTTGTGTTCTATGTCTGGGTCTGAGGGAAGATAAAAGAGGGTGCATCGTGTGTATGTGTGTGTGTGTGTGCGCGCGCGTGTGTGTGCGTGTGTGTGGATTCAAGAGAGTGACGAATCATGCACTGTGAGCTGTGTTACTTGCTGTAAACCTGCTGCTGCAAATAAGGAGCCTGCCGGCTACTGAACCATGCTCTGTTGTCCAGACCTCCTTTTTCTGATAGCAAATTCATCCTGTGCTGCAATATTACACAGTGCTCTTATATGGTACAACACTAGTATTGATATAATAACACGGCACTTTAGTGAATTATCAGTGTACAGTAGATGCACACCAGTGTGATACCATTGGTTTATTATAAAAAAATAATACAGTGCAGACCTTCAAAAACATGCAAAAACAGATTTGCAAGACACTACATCTATATCTTAGCCATGGAGGGGTGTTATTCAAAGTTTGCTTACTATTTCACTATGCTGCTCCCTTGAATAAAATGTTGAAATAATAAAATACAAGGCTTAGGTTGATGAACACAATTTAGACGAGTGAGAACAATTGCAATATGGTTCTTGTCATGTCTTAAACTATTCTTTTTTTTAATTTTCTGTACTAGTCTCCAGTAAACTCATTAACAGTGCCAGTATATAGATCAACATTTTATGCAGAAGGCCATCTATTTTATCACCACAAGTTATTATGCTGGTAGGGGCCTTTTTAAATGTAAAGAATATGTTTAATTTAGAGGAAGTTAGAGCTCATAAAGATAAGAGTAATAAAGCAATGCAGACAGTAGAAATAATTTAGTCAGGTATAGACTCCAACCATATGTTTGTAGGCAAGAAAATTCCATTGCATATTTTTTATTTTACCATGGAATTCCAAAGTAACATTTTAAAATGGTTACCCATGGTTACCCATACATGCAAGATCCAGTTTATATGGCATGAGCAGGTCTTCCTATAATTTGTCCCTTGTCTTTATTTTCATTTAAATGTATTGAATGTAGTTTTAACAGAAATTTGTAGTTAATCCTGTTATAATACATACTTTCCTGGAGAAAAAAAAACAAGTTTATTGTACAGCTCTGTAATCCAGTAATCATTTGGAAATGTTAAAATGGCACAAAGAGCTGCATAGACTCCTATATTTCATCATGTGCTTAATATACCCCGTGAAGAGGCCATAAATATATTAGTGGCGAATCTGTCAGAAATGTAACACATCCTTAGACTACATTTTCAAACAGGCTAAGTAATTTAGTGCTCAAAATTATGTAAGTATGTCTTAATGAAGCTGAAATTGTAAATGTGTTATATATAGAAGGTGTTCAAAAAAACAAATTGAAATCTAATAAACAAATGAGTGAACCACGTGGGAAGCATTAATAACTGAACCCGTGCCCATTCGGAAAATGAAGAGAATCAAACACCAAGACTCCATGCCCTTATAGGGAGGCGCAAATGTCGGGCTGCAAATATATCAGTATATTTAAAGAAAATAAAAAAGACAAGGAAAAAAAGCAATAAAATAATGCTTAGAAATCCACATAGCCTCAGATACAACTGCCTCCCTGGCTTGTATAAATGTCTCATCTCAAACTGCTTGTATAAAGGTCTCATCTCATACTGCTTGTATAAATGTCTCATCTCCTCCACTTGGGAATACAGTTACTGCATCTCCTCATACTCCATGTATCTCTACTAATTAAGTGCAGTATAAGTATGGGAAAGTTGCAAAAACAAAGCTATGCAAATTTACTATACCAAGCTTTCATCAGGGATATTCCTTATTGCAGTGGTTTTCAACCTTTTGTTTTTAAAACTCCACCCCTTCTGTCAGGAGTTCAGTTCAAGTACTTGTTTACAATTTTCTCTTTAGTGAATAGTACAACAGTTGCAATACAACTGAAGACAGAATAATCTGTAATCTGGTTAACACATCCCCCCCCCCAGAAAAAAAACTAAAAAAAAAAAAAACTTTTGGATGCACAGAATCAAAAGGCAGCATTTGAGAATCTCATCGTGAACACACATATTCGCTTTCTAATTGGCAAAGTTATTATAAATAATCCAAAATGGTCTGCACTGTAAATGTTTATCACGTTACCATTTAGTTTCCATCCCAGCATAATTATGTGTGTTATTTAAAAAAACATTAACCTGAAGATAAAACTATAATAACTAACAATAATAAGCTTTTTATTAAAGACAACATAAATTGGTCCAAAGGGACTCGGTATAACTTTCTGTCCCTTTACACTTTCTGTAGACTGTTTTGGGAAGGATTTTCAACAGGTTGATGATTCAAGTGTTAATCAACAAATTGTTATGTAACATTGATTTTGGCATTTTCAAGTGGTCGTTATACCTACCTCATTATTAAATAATCATGCTAACGTGATTTCCGAAATAATGTTAATATCAACAGGAATCAATGGGAGAAAAGATAAGCCTATGACAGTAATAAATATCTACAATTTTGTCTAGAACTTAAGGCGACATGATCGTGAAAACCACATATGACTGAGACATGCATGTATACTCTCTCTCTCTCTCTCTCTCTCTCTCTCTCTCTCTATTAAACACACACACACACACACACACACACACACACACACACACACACACACACACACACATATACACAAACACATATACACACACACAAAGACACACGGTATTCCATTTGTTTGTACATAATGTCCATGTAACTTTTGAATACAAGGCCTGACAGTCCAACATTGTACTTTTTAACTATTAGATTAAATATTTAAAGAATACTTAAAAACTGCTGCTATAATCATGAAATTATACCAAATAACATTTTTTATATACAATGAAGGTAACCTATACTGTGTCGCCCAAATGCTGATAAATCCGCAAAAACAGACCTGCAAAACAAATTAAATATTTATGCACAGTGATTTAGATATAATATATTGTAGAGATCTCAGTTACCACAGGCAGGCGCATCACATAGGGCGAGGCAATCGACACACAGGCAGAGGGCAGGCGCGAACCCGGCACTTCTAGCACTAAAGCATAGCGTCGATACCGCTGTACAAAAGAGCTGGCTCCTTTGCAAGGAGCGTATATTTGGCTTATGTCTTCGTGTGTGATTACGTCATCGACCAGCCCTGCTGCTGCCTTCCCCCGTGCACGCTACACTCTCCCCTGCTAGCCTCAAGTCCGCCCCGGACTTGCTCACCAGGCTACAGTCCAAGGGGTGCATGCCGGGATACCTGTATCCCACACTCACACCAATGTAGCAATTTCGGTTAATGCACACAGGCGCATCATGCAGGGCAAGGCAATCCACACACAGGCGGAGGGCAGACATGAACCCGGGACCTCTCACACTAAAGCATAGCGAGTGTATATCGGGCTTATGTCTTCGTATGTGATTACGTCACCTACCAGCCCTGCTGCTGCCTTCCCCCGTGCACACTACAATATAATACAGTATAATACAGTTTAAAAATGAATTTCAGATTATTATCTAAGTATCAGTATTAGTTGTTTAAACAATTAACAGTGTATCAAGGGAATGGTTGCAAAACGTCACTTCTCAAAGACTATGTGCGATGCTTGCTTTGTTGCAGATCACTTTCCTCTAGTAAACAAAAGCTCAAACATTACAGACTCACTTAAAAATAAACAAATGACACCATCAGCATGCCCCTGGGCCTCTCTAAACTAGGTAACTAAAATAACAGGGTTCTAAATAAAGCAAGGACAGGCATGACTTCACAGTTTAAAATTAATCGAAAGTGCTAGGTCGTATCCCCATATGCCATAGGGTTGCCACCTGTCTGGATAGTCCGGGAATTGGCATCTGTGTCCGGGTGGCAGGAATTAACAAACCCGGACGCCGGTTTAAGGTGAAACTGATAAGAAACACAAACCTACCTTTAATATCTTCTTTGACATACCATATAACGGAACATTTTAGAGTGGAATTTATTTTGGCTTTACTGGTGGTTTGGGTTGGATCGCCAATAATACTTCCACCAATCAGAGTTTGGCACACAGTGTGCGATCCCGCCCTCTGACAGACTGCATGTATACAGCACAGGTTTAAGAAGCGTGCGCTGGACAAGGGAAAGAATGTGTCAAATGTACTTTTGGTTGTTACTGTCGATACGCTGTAGCCTCCTAATATTAAGACACCCACTATTAAGTCCCTAAACAGTATGTTAAAATAAATTAGTTCTGCACAGTATAAAAAAAGCTGACTTTGCCAGTGCTTGCTAGTCTATTAACTAGCATTTCTTTGTGAAAGAGAAAGTGATAAATGCCAATTCAAAGACCGTCAAAATCTACCACGGTAGCAAATTCGCAAATTTAATACCAACCAAAAGTTCCTGTTATACGGTACGTTAGTTGCTTAAAGGATTTCCACTGTCTTATTAGAAATTTAATGTTTAGTACTGATCTGTACATTATACTGTGCCCCCAGCATTTTAACAATGCTTTACATTACATTGGTCTGCGTGTGATTAAATATATAACCTTTACAGTAAAATATGGTTTACTTACGATAGTCTATATATTGGTAATTAAACCGTATATAACCATATATATGCATGCATCTATGTATAATATGCCTTGCATATTTAGCGGTAGCCATTAGTAACATTGAAAAACCCTAACCAAATCTGAATACATTTTGACTCATTTTGTCTCTTTTTACCAACACACAACGATAGTGCCGTATTTTTAACATCTATTAATAACTTGTGTTAATATTTATTATCGGGGTGGGGCAACATTTGCCATGACACAGTGGCTGTAAAATAATTCTGACTGTCACAAACAGTCTTCTCAGGCTCAGAAACCTAGTGACTGACTAGAAAAGTTATTTGTTTAAAAAAAAAAAAAAAAACACGTCTACCCTAGTAGGGATCAGTCTTCAACGTAACTAATTGATTGCCAACGGGCGTAGTGGTGTCGATGAACCGCCGCTACTTGTCTCAGGTAAGATTAGCCTCCAGCGTATCGTGATATAGCTGCTTTTTTCTGGCTTGCAAGTTTGATTGCTAGAAATATCAACAGCACACTACTGTGTATGCTGCATGATTATTGATTGTATTGAGATCTGGTGGGTATTGTGTTACACTGTATTACAAAATACTGCAATTTTGATAGACTTAGACTGACTGAGAAATATGTCCGGGTTTGGTCTGTGGAAAAGGTGGAGACCCTAATATCCCAGCACTAAAACAAACAGGTTTCAAAATCACATTTTCTTCTCAGAAGTAAAACAAAATACAACCTCTACAACATATTTATAAAACAAAAAACAAAAAAAAATGGAAAAGATGTACTGTAACTAATTAAATTATACTGCATCGTTCACTAGTGCAGCCTAGGAATCACAAAGAAGCAACTTATATACTGTAGAAATGCCTAATTGTACAGTACTGTACCAATGGGCTCTATTCACAAGTTACGAGTTAAGACAAATACCTATTTACAACCATAGTAGAAAGTTACATGGTACAGAATTGTCATTACCATACTGTAGTTGGCTGGCTTCACAGCCTTGCTTTTAGAGAGTCTGCTATACTTGCACAGTACATCCTACTGTCGGTTATTTCACCTGAGCTATGTGACGTTTTCTCCATCTTTCACCAAAGGACAGGAATGTGTTAAACTGAAAACCAATTACCGTGGATGTTCTGAATTACAGTCAGGTGTGATTAAGTCAATCAGCTAAAGTCAATCAGCTGCACACAACACTATACCATCAAGATTTACTTTACTGTTATTTTTATTTTATTTTTTGTAATTGGTCATCTTCCTAGATGAATATTTTAACTAGTGTTAAAATGGCAAATAACTCACGGCTGCTTCAAACCAAAAACTGTGATTCAACTTACACTAGTTAACACTGAGACCAAAAGCATCAGGACTGAAATATTGCATGCTAGTGAAACACTCACAGAATAAACAGTCTTAACATAATATGGAGCGTTGAATGAATTTAATATGAGTTACAGAAATTGACACATGAATGTAAACTTAATGGAATAATATACTGTACTGTAGTCTTTACACAACATTTACCATGCAAATTATACGAGGCTGCCACCTGAGTAAATAGGATGCTTTGTTCACTTAAGGAGACAGATTCATTTAAAGAACACTGAAGATGCAAATCTGATAATTGGTTTGAATTCTGCACATAAATTACATTTAGTAATTCTGTTTTTGGCAAACAACAGCTGCAGGAAGCAAATGTATCAGCATACAGAATTATATTTATTATAACTAAAGTGATCAGGATTGGTCTTGTTTGAAAAATGTTGAAATGAGGGATTTGGCAGATGCCAGTAATAAAAAGTGCTGTTGAGTATGTCATCTATATTAATCTGGAGAACTTGGTGCAAAATCTTCAAACCTTCCGAGCTAGGAATGTGAGAACTAATTTTACTGCGATTTCTTCGGGTGAATTAAAACGCTAAACCCAATCTAATCAAAAAGCAAAACGACAGCGTGTGAGGAAACCTAGTCTATATTACCCACACTAAAATAAGAATATGAACGATGTGTTGCTTCAAGTTGAGCCCTGAGAGGCTTCATGTAATTGTTCTTAAGGATGTAATTACATTTCATAGGCAGTCAATTTTAATTAAATTAAATGAAGTGGATGATTAGATTTTTTTCTCCTTTTTATTAAGACTTTATTTTTCATGGAGATCCAAAAAAAAAAGTATTCAAAGTCACTCTCCAGAGACAATTTATGTGTGAGAAATAATTACATTGATTCGAGTTTACTGGCAGCTAATAAACCTTAATGCATATAATGGTACCTTGTTGTACTCCTGCTGGAATTATTTTTGATATGGGTGTAAAATGTTCAGCAGGACAATGTGATCCAGTTCATCCATTGGGCGCAAATGATCATCTGCAACTGGGGTTAAATGTGAATCACAATGGATGAACACACATTGAAGGAGTCGACTCAAACTCCTAACTCGGAAAACTTGATAAAATAGAACAAGTGAAATCCTAACACTTCCCATACCACAAACGGGGATGGATGAATTAACGGTCTGTCAATAATAATTTATCATTCTACATCAGCACAATACAGACGATACGGAAACTCTTCAACCAGGTATCAAGCAATGGCAACCCACAAGACAAAAAAAAAAACTAAAATTCAATTAAAAATTCTAATGCATTGGAGATTATTGAATAAGAATAGAGTAGGTACAAAGACTACAGCTTGTAGGTTTAGATTTCTGACCTGCTAATATTCTTCTGCTAAAAGATCTTTGGGTCTGTTGTTTCATTAATGTGTATCTAATAAAATGAAATTTGTGAAAAATAAAACAAAATTTGTGAAAAATAAAATTAAAAATTCTATATAATTTTTTTTATATATATATATAAAGTTCAAGTTTAAACCAATAAACCAAAACACAAATATGTGAACAAGCAAATTCATATCTGTCCTTTACTATTAAATATGTGTTCATTTTTCAAAAGCCTCTAGTTTTCCTGTTTACATCAAAGCTTATCTTTGATGAAAATTAATTATTTACACTGTTTAGCGACTGTGTTTTAAGTATCTGTATATACTTAAGTTCTGTAAAGTTATATAGTTTCCTGCTTGCATGGTCTTGCAAGATCAAGTTGCCAAAAGTTTTCAACCCTGGTCTTCAAGTACACCCAACAGTCCAGGTTTTTGTTTCGATTAGAAACTAAATATCTGTTTTAAACATGCATTGTTTTATACTTAAATTATTGCAACAGTTTTTTTTCTAGAGTCCAGAGTGCTGAAAACCACCAGCCTATTTGGTTTATCTTGGCCCTGATTATAAGCCTTGGCTGAAAGTCGGGTAAGGGATCATGAGCCCTTGTTTCTCCCATTGATCGATCAATGGCCTTGTCAGATCAGTTCCTCTTTCAGAGAGTGGTGGTTTCCTTCTTCCCTTGAGATGCGGGATCAGAGGACAAATCTATAAGCAGTAACAGCATCCAAACTCTAAAAGAGTGACCATAATCCAGACATTGAACTGTGACCACTATTCTCCCCAGCTTCTATTTAATTCTATAGCAGTTTCAACTCGTTCCTAAGACACACTACCACTAACCTTTCATTTTTCATCATTGATTATATAGAAATCCAAGTTTTCCCATTCCCTCTATTTTCTCCCCACACTCACTCATGCATTACTGCTTCCATTATTTTTAATAAAAAGGCTTGATAAGGCCACCAGGGATAAGCTGACTCTAATGGCCTACCACAGTTCAATGCTTTTTGAGATGACCGTTCTAGCGCAGGCAGCAAAGAGGGCAGTAAAACCTTGTAGCAACACAACCTTGCCTTGTTCTTCGCACAGCAGTGATTACCACCCCCTGCCTTTAAATTATTAGTCTTCTGAAAATGTTCCTATCATCTTTTTAAGTTAAGGATTGGGTTGTTATTAATTGAAACCAAACTATTCTGGCTATTGATAAAATGTCCATTGCTATATTGAAGCATGGTAGCTCATAGCAGGGGTAGAATAGAGTAAATCTCCCCACTACATAAGGAAGCACTAATGTAATAGAAACCACAGAGTAGCTACTTTGATAAAGTATCAGCATAACATGAGATCAGACTAGATAAAGTACATACAGCTTCAAACTGCAGCTGAATACTAAATCCTCAGCATTTCCCAATCATGACTACAATCCTATAACCTACAATAAAACCATCATATTCTAAAATGTACAGATAATCCTCATGCTGGAAAAACTCAGTTTGGTTGGTAATGACCTTAAACTTGAAGGAGATATTTTAATTCACTGGAATAATCAATTCCTTACATCAAACTGTTTACATTTTAACAATCTGTCACATTGATACAATACATATGTGTGTCTGTGTGTGTGTGTGTGTATGCATGTTTGCTTGCATAGAAATAGTTTTTATGTCCAAAGGTTTTTCCAAGCACACTGCAATGAAACGACTTACCTGGCCAAAACAGCAGGTTGTACTAAATATATTGGCAATGTCATAACTGGATGATTCTTCTAAAGTTTCGAGAATGCCAGAGCTTCATAGTGAATTCTGGTTTATATTTATTGTTTCTTCCATGATTTTGATAAAGCACACTGGGTAGTCCATTGGTGCACTCAGAACTGAGGTTCTAAAACCAGTCTTTGGTGCCTGTGTATCACAGTAAGTATTGCTGTGAAGATATGTTTGGAATGGATCTTTTTAGGGGAGGGTGGGTCGACTATTAATGGACATGTGGTCCAGCTAGTTGGGGTTTCGTTCAAGCGCCTGTCTGAATGGTGGCTGATCTAAATACTGCCATTATTAAGATCATTACAATAGGGGCCTACCTGGTTTACATAACATGTTTACATTAAATAAGACTCCCATGCACTGTTTGATGTTTACTTGTCATAATCTTGGTGAACAAGGGCTCTATTTATTATTATTTAGATCTCAGTAAAATAGACTCCAGTATTTCTTTGGCTTCAAACAACAAAGCAGGCAACTATGTCTGGAAATATGGAATTGGAAGCCAACAGATTCATCTTTACTTCTTTAGCCCACCTGTGACAGGCTGGCGAGTGGATAGAGGCCCAGAGACAGACTGCAGTTCAAAAAAATAATACTTTTATTACAAATAAACACAAAATAAAAGGGCACAAGGGCCAAAACAAAGGGATTTAAACACAAATAGAAAAACACAAAACAAGACTTACAAAAATAAAGGTTTCCAGGCTGGGCAGTTCCTTTACTGGATGAGAACATTTAAAAAAAAAAATAAAAATAAAAAAACCCACAAAAAACCACAAAACAGCAAGCACAAAACCAGCTTGCTTCCTCAGCTCACTCCTCGGTCTAATGGGAAGCTGAGGCCTCCTTTGATGTCAGGTGGCTGGGTGCTGATTGATCGTGAATTACTCTAATCAACCCCAGCCACCTGAACACAATAAACCCAGGCAGGTAGGGGAATTTAACCCCATAACTGCCAATTTATAAAGGGCAGAGCTCTGCTCTGCCACACCACCCTTTTCAGCTCAGTTGTTCCACAATACAACTTACACTCTATAACAATGCGATGCAATATTAGTTTCAATGGTGTTTTTTTTATAGAACCACATTAACCAATTTGAAACCATATGATGGCAAGGAAAGACAATAGCAGTAGTGTGCTATTAAAAAATAAGCTTCAGGGCTGCTCATGGTCTCCAGCTGCAATTTCTGAAAGTTAGTTACTAAAGGTGGAAAAAAGATTGGATTTCTTTAATGCAACAGGCAAACCCAACATGTTCACACTTTATGGTGAAAAGAAAGTCCAAGAACTATTCCACAGCAATTTCACGAAGACATGTTTGAAGCATTGTACAAGCACTACAATGTCTACCTTCAAACAATATACACATAATTTAATAGACAGGTAAGCAATGTGACAACACACTGTAGCTTCACTGTTAATGTTCTATTTACTTCTAACTGTAGTGTGGCATGCCTTATGATTTATTTTTTAAACAGTTTTTTTTTGCAACAGCATATAGAGGTCCATTTTACAAAGGTCACTTGAAGCAAAATAAAAGTAAAATTAAACTGTAAAAACATTGTGAGATAACAGGCAATGACCTAACAGGATATTAAGTTTATTCAGCATTTAAAACCCTAATTTAATCTGTCACGGAGAATGTCAGCTCCGGTTTTATTGAAATGTTAACCCTGGTTTTACCCATGCTAAAAATGAACACATAATAGGTAGATAATTATTACTTTATCAAAATTCTGACTACATAAAAAAAAAAAAAAAAAAGCAGCCGCAAACAGCTGCAACGTTACCATGATACAAGTAACAGCTTCCTTGTTTTATCGGTATGAATAATAGACAAAATACAATCTTGAGGTGCATTAATTTATCTGTCTCTTTTCTTTTTATAATAGATTATCACTACCTTGTGTACTTCTCTAGTTTAACTAGTGAAACGTGTACTATATATATTGCATCGTCAAACTATAACTTACACACATAGCTAACTAATGCCACTGTTTAATAAAACAAACCCAGCTTGTATTTTTTTGTTTTGTTTTGTTTTTTAATCTTGGTTGATATCTCTTATTCTGTTACTTCTTAGTTAATTTGTTCATACTTGTACTAAAAATGCAGTGAAAAGGTAGGGTGGGAGCACTATAGGTTTGCCACCTTTTCTGGTTATGCCTGGGTTGTTCTCTTTTTGAGGCAGCTGTCCTGGGAAATCTGTAAGACTTCCTGGGACACTATGTCATCAAAGTATATGATTTATTTATTTATTTAGTTAGTTATTGTACAAAATGACTCTGGTGTCCCGTTTTTTTGTAAATCAGAAGTGGGAACCCTTGGGAGCACACATATTTATGAACAAACTAGATAGTGCAACACGTTACATGAATCTTTTAAATGTAGGGGTACCATGGTGGAATTAGCTTTAATATTCAAAACAGCTTGGTTGTGGTTGTAAGGGGTAACCTTATAATTCATCAACAATAATGTAGCGCATGTTACTTTTTTTTATTTTTATCGCTTTATAGGTGTGTATGATTTGTTAGTTACCGATATCACAATCAACAGCTGAAGACAGATACCACTTAATGTGCACCAATGAAACATAGCCTAGTTAACTGTACTGATGGCATATCAAATGCTTAGAAGACAACTATGGTTGCATTCTTGTAGAACTTAAGGATAAAACAAAATATATTTTGACAAGGAATTGCATTTCTTCCATTACTAAATTGAGCACAGGGTGGTTTCAATCACTTTCTGATTTAAATATAGGCCTACTAAGCGATAGTTTGGGATATTCAATCTATTTAAAACAGGAGGTAGGTGTTTATTTTTTAAATTTTTATATATATATAAGTATTAGTCAAATAAATCTCTACCGAATAAGACCATTTTGTTACCTACTTTCCAGGTAGGTTGCAAATCCTCACCACTACCTTAAAAAGTTAACTGCTAGCCCTTGCTAATGGCATGTCCTATCTGCTCTTATGAGAGCCCTGAATGACTGAGTCGGTATAATGCCTGTGTTGTCTCTGAAAGGACTAACTGTCTGGATCTGATAAGAATAACAATTACTAATTCCATTTTTCATACCTTGTCAAAGCTACCTTACCCAGCCATATGGAGCAACTGTGACTTCAACCTTAATTAGAGAACTTTTCTGACGCACAGCTGAAATTGAAATAGCTGCACTCTTGTCAAGTGCGTCCTTGGAGAGATGAAGCCCCGTGGTTCGTGCACAAAGATTTTCAAGAATTCCACCGATAGGCTATTTGGTGTCCACCAAATAAACTAATAATAATGAATTGAACAAAATAAGTGTCACTGGCAAACGTTCTTATACCTAAAAGAATACAATGAAACTGGACTACTAAAATGCCTTCCCGACCTTACATATTTAAATATCATCGCTGGAATATATAGCGGATATGCTGTGCATGTTCAAGGTTTACTGTAGTTATTCCACAAATGAGGATGGGTGAATATCTAATGAGCCCCTGCGTGGTGTGAATGGGTTGCTCACAGCAACCCTCACTGCAGACATTTGTCTTGTTCCCAGATGTTACAGGGAAACAGATTTATCAAACCAAGTGTAATCCTGGTTTTAAGGAGTTTGATCTTCCCGTGCCAAACTCCAAGCCATACACAGTTCACTACACAATTTAAAATGGCAATCAAAATATATTAACCCACTGGGGCCAGTTATTATTACAATTACAGCAAATGCAATTCATAAACTTATACGAAACAACTCAAGAGTACTTATAAACCCCTAAAATAAATGTCGAGGGATTTATTTCATTTTTGGCACCTATACCGGGGACCTTTTTCCTTCCTGAATCAAACCAAGCTAATAACAATTTGGAGTCAAAAAGTACAAGTAGATGACACCAGAATAAAAACAATTAGAAAAAAATAACTAAAGCAGATTCCTGCTAAACTTTTTTTTTTTCTTCTTCTTCAATCTCCTATTGCAGTGCAATCCTAACTCTAACTGTATGCAATTAGATGCTGGATAAATGTTATTTTTATACCACATCAGAATTATTAGGATGCGGGAAAAGGCTAAGAGGAGACAATGTTTTCACACAGAATCCAGGTTCCTTCACACACTTGGTAAAAGCCCTTCCATCCTATGGAAGTATTGTGTGTGCATCATGTTGTGATTTCTTCACCTTTCCATAGAGATGACTCACTGCACTCATTCCTTGCATACCTGTGTCATGCGGTTGTTATATAAAGCAACTTTTCATTCATGAAATGTGCTTTGTTCTGCACTTTACTTTCAAAATAGTAAACAAAGTTTTATGATTCAGTGAAGTGAGGACAGTTTAAGAGATGATATTAATAATAAAAGAGCACCGCTGTTTCTCGTTTGGCTTGCCCTTTGATCATGACATCTGTCCAGCTCTTTATTCCACAGAGGTTCTCAATTATTTATTTGAAGTTGCTGAGGAAGTGGAAGTGAGGTCTACACAATAGAATCAGGCTCTGTTCTGGTTAGGATTAATTTTACCTTTACTTAGTTATTTGTGCAAATTATGGATAACAGACAGTTAGTTACCAGAACCATAATATTAAGAATATAAGTCATACTTTTATATAACATGCTCCTGTGTATAAAATACCTAATTATTTAGGAAGCAATAACTTGTGTAGATTAAATAAGCGCATGCTTTTGTTTACTACTGTATTTAATTCTGCGTACTGTCTAACATATCATAACACATGATTTTTTTAAAAGGTATGTATTATGTATGAAATATTATGGTACTATTGTAAATCCACTCGGTACTAGGTTCATTGGTTTCAGTTTAGTGACACCAGAATAGTTCAGATTTGGAGATTACACATGTAAACTGTTTCAGCAGAAGGTGTTCTGCAGCTGCTGGTGGGGAGATGGATTTGTGACTATGCTTAACTTTGAAGGAACTTCATGTTTGCTCCCATTTGCTGTTAATTTCATTTACTGTATATGAGCAAAGCCAACTTTTAGAAACACAACATGGTTTAATATGGTTATTCAAATTTATCAGTGACTAATTTAAGTACAGAGAACAAATGAATCCTAGTCAACAATCTCCCTCCTGATCTTTGAGGACGCTGTATAACAGGAAGAGAGAGCCTCATGCTGGTTGGTCTGGCAGTTCATTCCCAGGGTCAGTCGGAAGACAGCCATCCAGGAAGGGGGTGGAGTCACAATACCCAAAGTCATTGCCCTAAAGCGGTATGCGATGTGTCAGTCGTGGATTGGAGGACTATAGGTATAATTGGGGATGTGACAATGTAATCTGTTCCGTTGACGTGGTTATGAGAATGACCGAGAAGGAAACAGACTCTGATAAGAGTATCGTGAGTGTTAAGTATTTTGTTTGTTTCTAACTGTCTGCTTGTCATTATAGAAGGCTAACCTCCAGGAGCTGTAGCTAAACCGCCAGCAATTAAACCCGGACTACATTTCACCATGGTACACGAATAAACCTGCAAATCACCACTTTCACTAAGAGCACTCACTCTGGACTTGTGACCATGTTGTGTTTGTGTGTGTCTTGTTTGGTGTATTATTATTTTGGGATTGAACCTTGTAGTTTGCCTGAGTGATACACATTGTTGTGTAGAGCCAGGTATTATTATTTGTCAGCAAATAAAGAGCTACTTTGTCTTGTGTCTATCATTCCTGAGCACCACTGCACTTGTGCACTACAAACCACTTTGCCACAGTATAGTATGTATGTTTTATTTTGACGTAAATAAATAAAGACTCCTCAGAGAAACCAATGAAGTCCTGTTCTTGTTGGAAGAATGATTTTTATTTGTTCTTCCCTGAGCAGCCTAAAAATAAATAAAATAAGTGAAAGTGGCATAAATACATGCATGTGTTGAAATACTGTACTTAACAAAATAGCTGTTCTTCCCTATTATATAATATGAAGTTTGTGATAAATACATATCATTAATGTTAAAAAGGTTCTCATTGTCAGGTTTCATTTTTGTATCATTTCGGATTAAATGCAGAATTTTCTAAAGAGGCAGTAATTACACACAATATTAATTTAGAATCTGTCAGATTGGCAAGAATGTTTTTTGACACTTTCAATTCACGGGGGTAGAAATCAGGCTTTATTGGGTTTAACCCTAAAATCAGAACCACCATTTATAAACATAACGAAGAAACACTATGCATGAATACCTTACATTCAACTTTTAACAGGATTTTCTGCTATGGTAAAAGTCTATACATTGGTACCTTTAAACAAGTTATGTAAAGTTGTCTATAAACGCTGCTCACAACTTAGGTACTGCACTCACAACTGATCTTTTACACTACAGGGACACATGCAACTGCAAAACAACCCCATTAACAAGTCATACCAGCTTTAAAGCAAATATTCTATGGACTGTTTTATCTGTATTTCGTTTGTTAGCAAATTAACACCAAAAGCACTGGTACTGGTAAATTAATATTTGCTTAGCTTTCGTCAGTTAAATTCTAACAATATTGCACTTAAAAAAAAAACAAGGCCAGCAAAGACTTCTATACTGTGTGATGATGTGTAGAGCAGTGAGTTTTTCTAACACTTGCCTGAATACCTTAAAGCTGTAGTGCCCCATAATGTTTTAAAAACTGTTTTTACCAGCATTGAAGAAGGCTGTTAGCTGCTGTGAAAATGTATGTGTTTCGTAAAATATTAGTACAACAAATACCCCAAGTGGAAATAGTCAAATCCTCTTTTTTAAATGTATTTCCTATTTCCTAGGCTTGGAGGTCTCATTTATTTAAACCTACTGATGCAACCAGCAGCACACAATATCTATTCACATAGTGGCAAGCAGAAGGGAAGCGGTTTGTGCCCAATAGCTCAAGTTAGCTTCTTGGACAGATACCAAGGAATTATTTATTAGTTTAATTTTATGTTCTGGGTTTCAGAGGCAATTAAATATTTCACAAACACAGTATTTAATTATGTTTGAAGCATTCTGAGTTATAGTGACTAACAGAAGAAAATGAATGTTCTGACTTGGTATTTCTAGACAAAGAGAACACATCCATTATTGTCAGACTGCATTTTTCATGTAGCTTCTCAACCATGAATGAATATTGTCAGTCACGTCCCCAACAGCAGCTACACTTATAATTCATCCTGTCTGAACACTAAAACAGCTAGCCAATCAGAAATAAAATAAATGAAACTGAAAAGCAAGTTACAGATCTATAATTACAAAAAAAAAAAAAAAAAGTTTTAGTGTTTTTAAGAAACATTTTCATTATAGTTTTGTTTTGTAGCAATGTATTCAATATGCAATCTATTGAAAACAGTCCTTGGATATTCAACACAGCTAGAATGGCATGTACAATATACAGACTTGTTTAGAATGTACTATTATCTCATTAAAAGATCAGTAGTTTTAATTACAATAATTCCATCCTCTTTTCAACAAAACACAGTTTCTTTGTGAAAGGGATTAGCTATGCAGACTGCACTAACATGAGCAGGCCCATGCTAGCCCCATTAGATGTTTCTCTGATCTTATCCCAGCACCACGTCACGGGTAAGGATCCAGTGAGGCGCATAACCTCTAAAGATCAACATGCTTCTATAAACAGCTGTGGAAGCTGCATGCTCACCACCATTTTAATACACACATTACATTAGATGGTATTTATTGTTATGTTTGTCTATATAAGAGGGCTACCTCTTAAAGAGTGTCTTCTGCATCACAGGCCTTGCCTAAAAAAAAGGATCAAATCAGCACTTGTAAAATGCCATTGTAACCCTGCAACACGCACACAGATCCAGAGGAACACTTACACAATAATACTTTTTAATGATTGCAGTTTACAGCCTTGTTTTATTTATTTAATTTTTAAATTGAAAAAGAGTTACCACGAGCGCATACCTGTTTGTGGTTGTGGTTGGGAGATTAAGCATCAGGCAGTTTATTCTTAAATTCATGTTTTTTTTTTTTTTTTTTTTATTTAAACAGGATGTTCTAGTGGTTCTCTTAACTAAATATAGCACCCATTTGCATGGTGGTGGTAAGACAAAAATAAATAAACACAAAATGCAAAACAAAACAAAATCTAAGACTGAGAAGCTACAGCAGCAGAGCCACAGGCCAAAAACAGAGACAGAGTCACCACAGCACATTATATACTGGATATGTGCATTTAAATGAGACTACACATAATGTAATAATGCACTACAAAATCAAGAAATAATGCTTCAGGAAAGATTAAAGAGCTAATTCCAGCTGTTAGTGTAAAGAAGAAGCTTCGACCCATGTTGTTTGCTGCCTGTTCCACGGGTGGAGTTCTTCATAGCTTTGGTCACAGGTGACAAAGCTGTGATACATTACACTATGCTCAGAATGTAATAGGATTTTGTTTTGAGACAAATCATCATTGCTGATTGTAACAGGGAGAGATCTGTGCTGACTCTCCTGGCGTGTTCACGGGCTGCAGGAAGAGGGCGGCAGTCGTCCAACAACCGCCTGTGAGTCATGGCAGTGACACGGGGAGGTGGGAAAGTGAGTGTGTGGACTTTCCCCCTCTCTGAATGGCTGAGAGGCGCGTCTTGGGAGATTGTTAGCCCTATAAATTAACGCTCTGTTGTTTCCTCAGCTCTGCCCACTTAGACGCGCCGAGAGTGCGGAAGCTCTGATCCAGGACCGGGAATCAGGCGAAACAAAGAGAGTTTCACAGCGAGACAGAAAGAGCGGGGAACCCTTGAGCAGACCCCGGCATATTGTAAAAGAGCAGGCTAGTTAGCCTACAGAGTAGGACTGTGATCCGGGTCGTGCGGGTAGCGGCGACCGGGATAACGCTGCCAAGTGCAGCACCTTTTATTTGTAGTTTTATTACTGTTTTATTTTCCATTGTTCTTTTCGCCTTCTGTTTTCATTATTATTTCTTTGAGCACCTGCGAGTGCACTTGCTGTTCACGTACCAGCTGTGGTATTTCCGTGGTGCTGTCTATCATCGTTGATAGGCAGCCCACGGTCAACAGTGCCCTCTGCCGGAAAAAGCAAGAACTGTTCGCAAATAAAACTGGGCACCTGGGTGGTGTTTTCAATTACACCTGTCTGTCTCCTAGTCAGTGAATTACCCACACCCCTTCCACACTGATATTTAGATCTTCTCCCAAAACAGAACATGGTATAAAACACATACCGTATTTTACATTCACATAAAAAAACATGAATGTTTTCACCTCTAATGTGAACGCTATGTGATACCAGCTGACCTGCTTCTTAACTAATTTCATGTTTACTTTACTACAGCACGTTCAGTTTAAACATTAGCTAGATGATGGTGCCTTTACTAGTCATGCTGATTCACTTCCCTCATTGCTTGCCTCATGGAGTGAGACTGGCAGGAGACCACTTGCTTTCTCATTTGGATTTTATCTTGCAACCTTATTACATAGCCTAAATTCAGGACACGCAATCCATGCAAGTCAAAGCTTGCCTTGAAACCACAAGAAATGGCTTTTGTCACACTGTCTTGCAACTGTGCCAACTCATCCTTACAATCATCCATCAACACTGAAAGCAGGGCACATTTTTGCTCTGCTTTGCTACAGACTAGTAAGTTCGGACTACTGGATACAGGCAGTGTGCTGAACTTCTGTACTAGTGTTGTAACGACTATATTTAATTGCTAGTATCTGTTGAATGAGTTGGAATAGGGCAGCAGCTGAAGACTGATCCATTTCCAGTCTGCTTTTTTTGTTGTTGTTTATAAAAGTAAATAATAAATTAAATCACAGTAAAGCATGTTAAAGCATTGTAAATCATGATGGAAATACGGAGACGTATGGTAAAGTAAGGTAAACAACTATCGCAAGCCATGGTAAACTAGTGTATGGTAAATACACAGTATAAGCTTTTAAAAACCGCAATAAAGCATTAAAATGACTTTCATAAGGGAATACCTATTAAAAACAGCCTACACTGTACGTATTCTGCAGAAATAAATAATATGTTGTGGCAGAGCAAAGCTCTGCCCTTTAAATTGGCAGGGATGGGGTTAACTTCCCCTACCTGCCTGGGTTTATTATGTTCAGGTGGCTGGGGTTGATTAGTTGATTAGGTTGATTAACGATCAATCAGCGCCCAGCCACCTGATATAAAAGGAGGCCTCTGCTTCTCATTTGGGGGAGAGGGAGCTGAGGAAGCAGGTTGGCTTGTTTTTGGTTGTTTGGAAAGTTTGAATCCAGTGAAGGCATTGCCCAGCCTGGAAATTGTTATTTTTGTAAATTTTGCTTTTTGTCTTTCTTTGTGTTTAAATTGTTTTGTTTTGGCCCTTGTGCCCTTTCATTTTTGTGTTTATTTATAATAAAATAGTTATTTTTTTGAACTGCAGTCTGTCTCTGGGCCTCTTTCCACTCGCCAGCCTGCCACATATGTATATTCAGAAAATAAGCTTTGTTTGGATGGGATGTAAAACCAAGGTCCTATTGTAACTGACTGCAGCAGCAGTTGTGATGTATAGTTCACTTGCTAGTTTCTGTAAGCCGCTTTGGATAAAAGCGTCTGCTAAATGACTAATTAGTAATAATAATAATAATAATACAAGAACAATATTGACTATAATATGAGCTCTATCCTCAGCTGTGTGGAAGCAGAAAAGGAGGATAAAACTGTTAGAAACTAAATAGACACGTTTTTATTTCATAACTCTGATAAAGGTATAAACTGCTTGTTGGAGCAAAATATAAGCATATCATAACAATCATCATTGTTCTTAAAAACACTTATCCTTCTGCATAACTGGTAGCATAAATTCATACAATTAGAATTAGAAAGGAAAGTTGCACAGAGAATTGCACAGAATACAGACTTGTTAAAGACGTACTATTATAGTATCTCATTGGATGTTTCAATTACAATAATTTCTTTGTGAAAGGGATTAGCTATGCATACGATACAAACATGAGCAGGCACATGCTAGCTCCATACCATGCCTACGCGTGAGCAAGCCTTTGACATCACACTTCCATTCTCCAAATTCCACAAATTGCAAAACTGTAAAAAACAGATTTCAAAGCTCCTTTCAAAAAACAAATCCACTACTTACAGTAAAGTCAAGATAGGTTGTTCTAAGGGCACGTTTTAGTATTACAAGAAAAAAATGCTGGGGTTGTCCTGCATTTGAAATTTGATAGGGCGCTATCTGATATAGACACACTGGGGGACAGATGCCTAAACCAATGTTGGTCATGGCAATTAGTCAGATGAGTTGTGTAATGAATGAAGACATTACTTTCAATAAGTTGGCCAATTAATAGTGGTTTTTATCTTCATGCTTCATCACCTCTTGTAGCATAATGGTTGGAAATTAGACTAATTATCTGTTTTTAGACCATCCACCAACATTGTGATGAATTCCAGAAGCATGACCCCTTTCTAATGCTGCAGGAGGATGATTTAGAGTGATTGTTTTCATTTTTGTAAGTGTTACTCTAATTATTTTGGTAGACAATGAATCAGCTATGTGTCAGGAATCACGGTTCCATTGTTTTTTTTTTTAATTCTATGTTGATTAATATGATAGATTCAGTGTCTATAAAAGGTACCAGGCTAACAGAACCCTAGTGAGTACAATCTACTGAACAGGTACCTTGACCCTTGGAAGCCATAGTGAGCTTGAAGAGCTTTATGTACTTCTTTGAAGTCCAGTTACCATGCCCACCCAACCTTATCTACAATGAAAGCCTGTCAAAGATACCAATTAGTGCTTGTTGCTTTGGGGATTGTTTTGTGTGAACACTTTGTGTGAACACCACTATTATCCAAAGTACTCTGAACGCCCATATATGGAACTGGCTGTTCACTAAATTTAAATAAAACATTATCACACAATAATTGCATTAGCATTGATCCATCAGAAATAAAAGGGATAATGGTGTGACCATTCCTGCTTTGATCCGTTATTAACCGGGAAGGCCGTCTTCAAGCTAAAAAGGTCATGTTAAGACTAAGCATGTGGCCTGAACCACTGACCTCTCCAACTAATCCCAATATTCAACTTCGGTGCATGGAGGGGCTTAGCATTGTGTCCTATATTTTTCTGCCCAGTTGACTGGCAGCAGCCACTTCCTTTTCTCTGATAAGCAAATAAAAACAACATTTATAATGCCAAATGCTTGTCTAATTAACTTCTCCACTGCAGTTTGTTTCATGTTTAAGGATGTTTCCATTTGTAATCCACAGGAAATTAACATTTTCCCCATTCAATTCCACCTGCTCCACCTGGGAGCCCACAATCTAGTTCAAACTGCCTGAGTATAGATCAGGTTGACCGGTAGTCAACGGTTACAACTACTCATATCAGCTTTTCACTGTATCAACCTTGTTAATATTTTGCCCCAGTGAAGGTCAATTAAGCCGTTTGTTAACATAATAAATTAAACATATGGTGGAGCTATTTTAGAGTTTGGAGGTTTACATGTTTAAAAAATACAACTTTAGACCGTATTTACTAAGTTTCTGTCTTATTTTTGTTTTAGCAGCTTATTACACTATTAGGTTTCAGCCGCACTTTACAACAGGTCTAGCAAACATATCTGTGTTTTCTACTGCCTCAGTACGAGGACATGGAAGCAACATGAAGAGCTGAGAGACCTGGAATGAAATGAGAAGTTGGTGATACTTCATCAATGAAATGAGCGAGTGTAACATCAAACTTGGTTAAATAATGTTTCATTATCGATTGTGTTGATGTCCTAAAACATTAGACTGTGAGAGTTGTTTTTTTTTTGTTTTTTTTTAAGAAGAAAACATTTATGGTCAATCATTTATACAACTAGAAACTGGGGGGAAAAATCTGCTCTACACCCTTTCATTTATTCTCACTAAGCCAGCAACCCTTAGGGCACCACGTTCTGCTGAGTTAGCTGGAATATTCCGCTGATCAAAACGTATAAGGGGTTTATTCACCAGTGAAATCCATAACAACACTTGTATTATTTAACTGTACTAGCTCTTCGTGCCTGACGCCCACTTCCAGGTTTGGGATTCTTGACCTTCACATTTGGCAGCAAACTGACTTCCTAAGCAGAGGTGGTCTGAACACTTTGCAGAGCTGCCAGTGCGGTGCTGCTGTAAAATGGGTTCTCGTGTTGAAGTGGGCTGCCTAAATATGCAGACTGTGCCAAAACCAGTTAATACTCAATGTTTCCAACACTTGCTGTTGCTTCCTACCAAGCCAAATGAAACACACTTATATAAGATTTTATAACAAGGAAATCACATAGTCGGCTAACATGTATATTGTAATCTGTTTTTTAGGTGTTCATAGTCAGCAGCTATTGAAAGCTGTGTACTGTAGTTCAAAGGCCGGTGACTGAACATTGATATAACTGTACAAATCAAATGTTATCAGAATGGTGCTAATTGGAATATAACCAGGAGTCATGGGTATAGATAGACTTTTATTATGGAGTATCAGAAAGTCCTCAGATATTTTCATTAACTTCTGGATGATCCAGTTTACTGAATCTCTGACACTTTGGTCCAGGGTCAGACCACAAATAAATACACAAATCCCTTACATACTGTAAGTGTAAAAATCAATATACAATTGTTGTGGCTAATCAGACATCACAAACTATTTTGGGGGTAAGGTTGGGGCTCAATTCTCTAAGGTTGCCTGTCAGAATGATTAAACTGGCATGGTTATAAAAAAAAAAAAAGCTGTCATGGACAAAAGAATAATTTACTTGCAATGCTAATGTAGTTTATATGCCACTATATTTTGGATACCCAATTGAGTTGACATACATAGCTTTGAATTTAAATACCCAACATATAGTCTACAATATAGTGGTACTGAAAAATAGATTTGGATTATTGTTTCAGCAAACATTTGTTTTCATTTGTTACAAAGTGTCCTTTTAGTACTATGCTGGCGTTCGATGACAACACATGACGACTTAATTATTAATGAAGTAGCTGTGACTTAAAGTAAAGCCTCAACTTGAAATACTACCTTTAATAACCTCAATGTTGACATCTGTCACCATCATGTTAAAATAGTAAGTCTGGCATGAGAGAAGATTAACAATTTAACTTCACAAAATATATGACTTTTCAGCATCTTGTCAGTCTAATTGTCATTTTCAGTTAGGCTCAGATAGCTAATAGTTGTACAAATACGTTCAGAGGAACATATAGAACACCTCCGTTACACCTCCACAATCAGCCACAGTGATGGCAGGTCTGTCATGTTTCTAAGCAGCTGAAGGAAGTTTACTTGGCAAACAGTTATCTGAATAAGCTTTGATGCCTTCAAATAGGAGTGCATGGAATTGTACGTAGGTTTGCCTTGGCTTTCAGGTGAATTGTTAACTATCGTCTAAATGGCACCCATTGACATGCAGGGCATCTTAGCTCATAAAACAGGAGAATATGTAAAACTTTCATTTAAGGTTCTCTCGAAAGCCAATTTTCTTTTAAGTTTATCTGAAAAGAGGATCTGCAGCAGTGTGTTAACAACATGTTCTGTGTGTCCGGTTCTACTAGTAATCCCAGCTCTGTGTCTGCTCTTTGGATTAAATAAACAGCTGCAGTTTCCAGTTCTTCACATCCAGTATTATTCTTCAGTAATACATGTGGCAAAGTGGTGAGTGGATATGGGTGAGTGCAGTGTAGAGTGGGTAAGAATCACAGAGACAATTACTAACAGGTGCAAGGGTTTTTATTGAAATTACTGCAACGTCCAGAGCCTTATGGCAAAGCCCTGTAAATAATAAATGATGGACGTGAATACAGCGGTGTGTATCACTTTGTTTGTAAAAATCCCACGGGCTTGACCCACAACCAAAAGTCCAGTTTGTTTAACACACCAACACTAAACACAAACACAGTTCTTAGTGACAGTGAATAAGTGCTAGTGGTGTATTACAGTTCTCAGTGAAATGCAGGGGTGAAAGTGATGTCCGGGTTTATGCTGGCTTTCGCTATAGCTCCAGGTTGTGCTACTGGTAGTCTTATTAAGAAACAGACAACAGTTAACAAACACTAACAGACACAAGACAAACTTACAGTTTCACAATACGGCAACGCAGACTCCTTGCAGCAGATTTAACACTAACCATTTACCAAGGAACAGATTACTTTGCTACACCCCCTATTTTATACCCTCACTCATGACCCCTTGGTTAACAAGCGCATCTGTTCCTCCAATCCACTGATGCCACGCCATTTCCGGTTCGGGTCATTGAGTTTGGATACCGCAGCTCTGTCCCTTCTCTAGCCGGCCGGCTCCCACCTACCCACAGGAATAAAGTGTCATGCCTTTTAATCCAGGGTACTCTGCTCCCTTTATCTAGTACACTCTCAGGTCAGGAGGGAGGTAAAACACCAAGCGTCATTCGATCTCTGTCACATACATTAATATACAAAATGAAATTCAATCTATTAAATCTGTCTCGAATGTAATACCTAGACATCTCTTTTTTCAGAATACAGGCCTTGTTTGACACTAGTTGAAACCTGTTTGTAACTATATGTGCCAAGATAACATCCTTAATTTGTGTTATAGTGTTTATTATCTGAACAATAATATTGTTCTGTAACTTTAGTGGTATATGTGATCTTCATGGAGAAGAATGTATGCTCAGTTTCCACACAAAAGTTTTGGAAGCTTTGGTAGGTATGAGTGTGCCCATGTTAGGAGGAAGTGAACCTCCACTAATAAAACATATATACAACTACTATTAAAGATGTGTGTTCAAATACATTAACAGCAAATACTGAAAGCCTTAATACAGACAATACACTACTAAAGAGCATAGGATATTTCCACATCTGATCCAAAGCTGAACTGCTATCAACACAATCAATCTGCACGTTTTAAGAAACACTTCCAGAGAATTCCATTTCTTGTCAAAACAGTCTGTTTAACTATCAGTGTAAAACAGCTGCACTATTAACTATCTCTTTATGACTTGCTGCCTTCACACTGCTGGATGACAAGTTAAATGCTTTCCCACTTGGGAGGATGAGGATCTGACCACCCACAGGTGCTTTCCGGTGCCTTTAAGAAAAATAAAGCTGACAAAAGGATTTATTAAAAGGAAACACCCATAATCTATTATATTCTTGGATTACTCATATATATTTTTAACCTTAGATTGACCAAACAAAATTAAAATGACATGCCCAGCTTGCATGATTTTACAGTTGAACCATTTAAACTGGACGCTTCAGCTTGTCCACAATGCAGCTGCCAGACTGCTTTCTCACACTCGTCATTCTCAACACATTACATTAGGTCCTTACATTGGTTACCAGTGAGATACCAAATTAATTTTAAAGTTGCTGTAAACTTTTAAGGTCTTTCATGGATTAGGGCCAAAATTTGACAGTACCTTCATGCCAGTGTCTTACTTTACTCATGGTTTTTGGAAGATGACTAGCATATGTCAAGTACCAAGGTTACATTATGAGTATGGCACAATAGTCTAGCGGCTTACCTAATGCATATGCATTGCTTCATTGAACCTAGTGAATGTAAAGTGAATGTACTGTACATTGTTAAAATAAATACGCACGGGGCTCCACGTGGAGTGCAGGATGCACCCTATAGCTTGGAGATCGCAGGTTCCAATCCAGTCTATGTTACTGCCGACCGTGACCAGGGGTTCCTAGGAGATGACGTACAATTGAGCAACCGCCGCACGGGTAGGGGGGGGTTTAGGTCGGCAGGGGAATCCACGGTTCACCGCGCACCAGCGACCCCTGTGACCGATAGGGCATCTGCAGTTCTGGAGCAGTCAGATCTGTGTTGTCCTCTGCCACTATAGGTCTCGTGGCCTCATTGTGGATCCGCAATACCAAAAAATGACTGATTAGCAGGAGCACATTTTGGAGGACGTGTGTTCCAGCCTCCATTCCCTGAGTTGCCAGGGGTTGCAGCGGTGAACCCGGATACAAATAACAATTGGGTATTCCAAATGGGGGAGAAACCCGGGTTAAAAAACATTGGCGACGACTAAATTTATATAAAAATAAATAAATAAATATACACATATCTAAGTATTTGAGATACAACAAGAGATGTTGAAAAGTGGAACAAAAACACATACTTACACCAGTCCATTAAGAATAAAATACAGTACTTGCATAAGAGATGCATTCATTTATAGTTTCAAATATCGGTTCGAGACTATTAGTTCAGGTTCGAGGACGTCCTGCATGATATATATATATATATCTATATATATCATAATTTACGTCACAATTACAGTGTTAAATATAGTGTATATATATATATATATATATATACTATATATATTATATATATATATATATATATATATATATATATAACCTAGTTTGTTTCATTGCAAATTCTTTCCACAAGCACTTCTAATGAAGACAGACAGCATGCATCAGTGAATATTGAATGTGCTGTGTTAGGTGGAAAAAGGAGAAAGTTTGAGGGAGTGGCGCCTTTTTTAATATCACCATCAGTGATTATGTCAGCAAGTCTTGGAAGGGTCAGGCTTCATATAACTCGACCTCCTCCTAATGACTGATATCCTGTCAAACAAACTGTGAAGTCACTTGATTGAGGGTTAAAGAGCAGTTCCCAGTTAAGAATGACCACAGCGAATGTTCCCTATCCTTACCAAGCCCATGGGACTCGGATACTTAAGTCTATCTTACAGTAGTTTGGTAGCACAATTTAGCTTATTACAGACAGAAAAAGATCAAGGAGTTGTGAGAATATTGCAAAGCAAATCAGTTGTAAGAAAAGCTTGTTTATGACATCTTGAAAGTAAAACTAGTCACAAAGTAAACACAAACCTAGTTGCAACACAAATGTTTTCTTCCAACTTTGTTACAATGGCATCTTCCACACTAACTGGTATGCAATCTAATTTATGACTGACAGGGAATAAGTATTCTGATTCATGCAAATCGCTGACTGCTGTTATATTAGGATATACTGAGGAATAACTTTTTAACTGTGTCTTATTTTCCATAAACAAGACTCCAAAAAGGCTGAATCTTGTGTTGTTTAGGCAAACTGGGTTTGATATCAAATCTTGAGAAGCCACGTTGCACAACAGGAAATGTCCTCAGATATGAAGTAATGTTTAATCACTGAAAAGTCTCAGACGTGCTTGCTCTCTACTTACATGGGCACTGTTTATTTGCATAAAAGTAATCAAGCACCATTTACACAGTTGTATTCTTAGAAGTTCTGTGAAGAAACTGGCGCAGCATGCAGCACTACAGGAATCCAACAGCAACATCACAGATTTGGATTAAAGTTAGAACGAGCAAAGTTAGATTCAGCAGCCACAAGAGGTATCCTGGCTATGCTCCTCCAGATCAAAATGCTGCCAAGCCAAGGCATTACAGTAAGGTCAGGTGAACGATGACAAGATTAGAGAATGTGCCAATTGTGCCTTGGCTCAGAGTATCTAGTGTCTTGTTTGTCAATACTCCATTAGTTACAACTTACACTTAGATTTAAAAACACTCATTTAAAAGCATACAAGTTATGCTAAAAATGTTTTACTACATATTTGCTGTCTTTATATTTTTGCAGGTCTCTAGTGCTTTGTGTCTAATATCTATGATTCTACTTTATGTACAACAACAACTATTCTTCCATCCAGGGGTTCATTTATAAACAAAAAGTACCAAATCTTAAAATTAAGGAAGAGGGTTAGCATTTTTGTTTATAGACCTAATGTACTGAGCTTGATTTATGGAAGTTTCCTTACTCATAGAAGTCACATCCTAAAATATATTGTTACAGTACACTTTTGTCATACAATTCGTGGAACAGGGAAGCAGGTTTTTATTGTACATGTTATGTATACAGTACTTCTTTGCAATTTTTTTTTTTTTTAAATACGGTTCATCATTTGTAAACTGCATAATTCTTGTCTGTCAGACAGAAAGGTACCGGATCGGCACAAATTAACCGCTGCTTCCAGCTATAACTACAAATCACTCCATCTTCAAATATGTACAAAAATAACAAATTTGATTTGAAATGTATGTAAAGAATTCAGCTGTTCTTTGAAAGGCACATCTTTTTGTTTAAGGAATAGACTGATATGAGTACAATTCCTGTTAAATATATATTACCTTCAAATATGGAAGAAGTAATTTCCCAACCAGTTTTATGGTGCTAATCTTAGCACAATTAGAACGGATGTGTAGCTTTCAGTACCTGGGGACGGAAACGCTCTTTCCAAAAGCTGCCCACTCAACTCAAGCTTTTAACAAAGTAGCTGGACATCAAACAACAAATTGTTCATTTCTGACAATGGACTTCTACTGAAAAGGACTTAAATGTTTGCAATAAGGTTTTGTAGCTTTTGGGGTGAATTACTGTGAATAAATAAAGTCAAAAATCAAAAAGAAACCAATTACACAGCGCAGATTATGCTATTGATCTTTTGTTTCTTCAGTCTTGTTCTATGTTATATACAGTTCTTATAGAAATTCCCCCTTTCAAATTTTTCACGTTCTGCTGCCTTATAGCCTGGAATTAAAATGCATTAAAATATTTTTTTTTTTCATGTATCTACACATCCTACCCCACAACTTCCAAGTGAAAATTAATAAAAAATACAAACTGAAATAGCTTGGTTGGATAAGTGTCCACGCCCTTGTAATAGCAATCCTAAATTAGCTCAGGTGTAACCAATCACCTTCAAAAATCACACACCAAATTAAGTGGCCTCCACCTGTGTTAAATTGTAGTGATTCACATGATGTCAGGATTAATTCAGAAGTTCCTGTAGGTTCCCTCTGCTGGGTAGCACATTTGAAAACAAAGACTCAACCATGAGCACCAAGGCGCTTTCAAAAGAACTCCGGGACAAAGTTGTTGAAAGGCACAGATCAAAGCATGGGTATAAAAAAATATCAAAGGCCTTGAATATCCCTTGGAGCACGGTCAAGATGATTATTAAGAAGTGGAAGGTGTATGGCACCAACAAGACCCTGCCTAGATCAGGCCATCCCTCCAAACTGGATGACCGAGCAAGAAGGAGACTGATCAGAGAGGCTGCCAAGACGCCAATGGCAACTTTGCAAGAGCTACAGGCTTTTATGGCCAAGACTGGTCAAAATCTGCATGCGACAACAATATTCCAAGCACTCCACAAATCTGGCCTGTATGGTAGTGTCGCAAGAAGGAAGCCATTACTCAGGAAAGCCCACCTTGAATCCTGTTTGAAGTATGCAAAAAAACAATCGAGATTATGTAGCCATGTGGCAAAAAGTTTTGTGGTCTGACGAAACTAAAATTGAACTTTTTGGCCTAAATGCAAAGCGTTATGTTTGGCGCAAACCCAATACAGCACATCACCTAAAGAACACCATCCCTACTGTGAAGCATGGTGGTGACAGCATCATGTTATGAGGATTTTTCTCATTGGCACGGACTGGGGCACTTGTCAGAATAGAAGGGAAAATGAATGGCGCAAAGTACAGAGGAGTCCTTGAGGAAAACCGGCTGCCCTCCGCAAGAAAGCTGAAACTGGGAAATAAGTTCAGCTTTCAGTATGACAATGACCCAAAGCACACAGCCAAAGCTACACTGGAGTGGCTAAGGAACAAACAGTTAAATGTCCTTGAGTGGCCCAGTCAGAGTCCCAACCTAAATCCAATCGAAAATGTGTGGCATGACTTGAAGATTGCTGTCCATCAACACTCCTCAAGGAAATTGAGAGAGCTTGAACAGTTTTGTAAAGAAAAATGGTCAAATACTGCCAAATCTAGGTGTGCAAAGTTGGTAGAGACCTATCCTAACAGACTCACAGCTGTAATTGCTGCCAAAGGGGGGGGGGTGGAGACGTCTCCAATTATGATCTTTCAGTTTTGTATTTTTATTTATTTTTTTCTCAATAAAAACTTTTTTCCCCTTGACAGTGTGATTTTCATTCCTTAATCTGTATTATATAAACCTCTCCCATTGAATTATATACCCAAGTTAACAATAAAGTCCAGATGCTTTTTCTTTTTTTCAAACATTAATAATATCAATTCCAGGCACTGGTGCTAACTTATAGTAAGAAAGTACTTCCCAGCGCATATGAGCATATGTGTTTACTGTATTATACAGTAGGACTAGCCTAACAGGATCCATATATATAATATATATATATATATATATATATATATATATATATATATATATATATATATATATATAATTGATGCCAAACCCCTGTGACGGTTTGACTTTTAGCACGCTTCTAGACATACGACCCTCTTTATAGAATTAAATAAATTTTCTTTTTTGTAGGTTAGTTTCTCTTTTGATTACAGATTCTTGTTTTCCTCGAAACGATAAGAAGGATATATATATATATTGTATATATATATATATATATATATATATATATATATATATATATATATATATATATATATACACACAACACAATGTTATGACCTATGTTACCGACATAATCATTTAAAAAGTAACAGATCTGCAGGTTTTTTAAAATTGTAGATTTGGCCCTTTGTGCTAAAAAGTTATAAAATACAACTAACAGTTAAGGAATCTTTATTTTTGTATGAAAACATAAAAAGGTTGCAAGGGAAGGCCTTTTTTTTATAGTTTAAACCAGGAGAGAACAACTCCAGTCACAGGGGCCATTCTACATCAGGATTTAGAGGTTATCAATTCAATAATTAACAAATCAGTACATGAAGAGGTGTACAGTAAGGGGTTTAATTAGTAATTAAAGCTATGGTTGTAACAACTGTATGAGCTAGAGTGGACCTTGCTGTGCACCACTGGTTTAAACTGGGATGGGGTTTAGCTCTGCCTCTGTTAAATCTCCTACTGATATGACATGAGACACACTGAGGAAATATAGGACAAAGGGTATAAAACAACATTTTAAACACAACTTAGTGTTAGACATAATGAATACAGTAGTACTTCCCTTTATCCCAGCCCCATTTCTTGTTTCTATAGAGATGCCTACAGTTTTGAACTCTGAGATCATGACACTGTACAACATTGTATGCAAGCTTTTTTTTTTTTTTTTCATGGCCCACTTACCAGTGCTTTAGTTTCATCTTCATCTTTGTAATAATAAAGCTGGTCCCCCTTGAGAACAAACCAGCGTGTGTGCCAAGTCTTGACAAAGCCCCCTTGCTTCCTTAGCCACCCACACTTAATGACATTCTGCCTCGCCCAGCCTGACTGGGGACTGCTGTTGGAGCCACTGTGGTCGTCCATTATAAGGCTTATAGATTTTTCTGTTGGGGGGGAGATTAAAAAAAAAAAAACAGGTCAGTTAGCTTAATAAGGTAGTGTTACAATATCTGCCACTGCTGAGGCCGAGTAATAGGACTGACAAAGGTGTACCTCCAGCTGGCACCTTACTTTATGTATTCATTTCTTTTGCTGCAGCTAACCCAGTTTCTTACACTGGTGCTCAGCAGGGAACTAACCTACATTTCCATAAAGGTAACTTCAGCTACTGTATACCGTGGAAACAATCAAAAAGACTTTTCAAGTACAGTCCACTAGTGCCTTGTGGCAACTTTTTAATAGCTACAACTGGTCCCAATTTGCTACTGCTTTTTTGTTTTGATTATGATATATAGGAGACCGCTACTATAGGCAGAAAGCAGTCAGGAAAATAGAGATAAACATGCATCACATATACTGCATTACACTTTAACTCTACCAAGTTACTTCTACCTGTGAGGCAGTAATTTAACCTCTGATCACACACATCCTTCCTATTGCCTTGTACAGGACAGGTATGTGTTTTAAAAAAAAATTAAAGGAGTTTTTAAAATCCTTTTTTCCTCTTCATAACACTAGCATCTCTGTTCCCACAAAGTGTGTGTATACTTTTGGATATGCTAATATTATAGCTTTAACCTCCACTGGCTGGTTTCACAGACCCAGACTAGCGTTACTCTGTGGCTATCCTACCTATGGTAACATTAAGTAGTCAAAAATTTGTGCTATTTGAGGTCTGTGAAACATCTGCAAAAACAGATTAGCTCAAGCAGCAACACCAAGCGAATACTCACATTTGTTGTAAGCAATATAAGCATCATAGTAATACAGCATTAGTCATAAATATAAGTACATTTGATACAGTATATATATATATATATATATATATATATATATATATATATATATATATATATATATATATATATATATATACACTGAACAAAAATATAAACGCAACATGCAACAATTTCAAAGATTTTAATGAGTTACAGTTCATACAAGGAAATCAGTCAATTGAAATAAATTCATTAGGCCCTAATCTATGGATTTCACAT
Source organism: Polyodon spathula (assembly GCF_017654505.1). Classification (NCBI taxonomy): domain Eukaryota; kingdom Metazoa; phylum Chordata; class Actinopteri; order Acipenseriformes; family Polyodontidae; genus Polyodon; species Polyodon spathula. The sequence continues at coordinate 25,800,202 of NC_054534.1, read as the reverse complement.
GACTGGGAATACAGATATGCAGCTAGTTGGTCACAGATACCTTAAAAAAAAAGGTAGGGGCGTGGATCAGAAAATCAGTCAATATGTGGTGTGACCACCATTTGCTTCATGCAGCACGACACATCTCCTTCACATAGAGTTGATCAGGCTGTTGATTGTGGCCTGTGGAATGTTGTCCCACTCCTCTTCAATGGCTGTGCGAAGTTGCTGGATATTGGTGGGAACTGGAACATGCTGTAAACATGCTCAATGGGTGACATGTCTGGTGAGTAAGCAGGCCATAGAAGAACTGGGACATTATCAGCTTCCAGGAATTGTGTACAGAACTTGCAACATGGGGCCGTTCATTATCATGCTGAAACATGATGGCGTCGAATGAATGGCACGACAATGGGCCTCAGGAGCTCGTCGCAGTATCTCTGTGCATTCAAATTGCCATTGATAAAATGTAATTGTGTTCGTCTTCCATAGCTTATGCTTACCCATACCATAACCCCACCGCCACCATGGGGCACTCTGTTCACAATGCTGACATCAGCAAACCGCTCTCCCACACAATGCCATACATGCTGTCTGCCATCTGTCCGGTACAGTTGAAACCGGTATTCATCCGTGAAGAGCACACTTCTCCAGCGTACCAGTGGCCATCGAAGGTGAGCATTTGCCCACTGAAGTCGGTTACGATGCTAAACTGCAGTCAAGTCAAGACCCTGGTGAGGAGGACGAGCACGCAGATGAGCTTCCCTGAGATGGTTTCTGACAGTTTATGCAGAAATTCTTTGGTTGTGCAAACCCACATTTTCATCAGCTGTCCGAGTGGCTGGTCTCAGACGATCCCGCAGGTGAAGAAGCCGGATGTGGAGGTCCTGGGCTGGCGTGGTTACACGTGGTCTGCGGTTGTGAGGCCGGTTGGACGTACTGCCAAATTCTCTAAAATGACGTTGGAGGTGGCTTATGGTAGAGAAAAGAACATTCAATTGTCAGCATGCCAATTGCTCGCTCCCTGAAAACTTGAGACATCTGTGGCATTGGGTTGTGTGACAAAACTGCACATTTTAGAGTGGCCTTTTATTGTCCCAAGCACAAGGTGCACCTGTGTAATGATCATGCTGTTTAATCAGCTTCTTGATATGCCACACCTGTCAGGTGGATGGATTATCTTGGCAAAGGAGAAATGCTCACTAACAGGGATGTAAACAAATTTGTGCACAAAATTTGAGAGAAATTAGCTTTTTGTGCATATGGAAAATTTCTATGATCTTTTATATCGGTTCATGAAACATGGGACCAACACTTTACATGTTGCGTTTATATTTTTGTTCAGTGTGTGTGTGTGTGTATATATATATATATATATATATATATATATATATATATATATATATATATATATATATATACATATATATATATATATACACACACATACTATATATATATATATATATATATATATATATATATATATATATATATATATACATATATATATATATACACACACATACATATATATATATATATATATATATATATATATATATATATATATATATATAAACACAGAGGAAGTCACATGTTTCATACTATATTTTACTAGTAGCTTAGGACTGTAACATTTTATAGCTTAGCCTTAGGATTTTCACAGTTAATTATGAACCAGGAGCTGTGTAAGCACAAGATACAAGGAGTGTGAGTCAGAGATATAAGGGCAAGACAAAACTGTTTAGAATTGATCACATTTGATGATTGCAGACAGAAATAAACCATTTATATGAAGAAAAATTGTGAAACAGAAAACTAGTTTCAGTTCCTTGGGCTGCATCACAAAGAAGAATTCAGAACAGTAGGAGGTGAATCATTTTGCACTGGTTCCTATTGTGAATTGTACTATAGAGAGAGCATATCCTACACTGTCCTGTCAGAGACAAACACTTGCCTCAAGATGTCAATGCCAGTGCACAAGCCTATGTAAACATTCTTTTTTTAAGCTTCTCTCACTCTGTATTACAAACAGTCCCTATATCATGATCTATGACAGAACAGTGCATCATCATCCAACTAGTAAGAGTAGAGTCTAAAGACCAGTCTTTTCACCCTTCATCAGCAGACAATAAAACAAAAACACAGCATAATGTGACATCTCTAACTGAAAAAACATGAAGTAAAATATATATTTGAAAAAAAGTGTAGCCAGTGTAACCAAGAAGTCACATGGCCAGAGGTCAAAGTGGAGGGTACTACTACATTCCTCCCAAGAACTTTTCACATCATTGAAAATATGTAGAAAATATATCAAATGGTTTACGTGATGTTAGCAGTTGAAGAAGGGGTGGTGGTGGCAGATTTACAAGACTATGATTACTATAAAAACAATTCAGGCCACTGCTGAAGTTGACAATGTTCTACTATATATTAAAGCTGACTTGGATGGATCTAAATGAATTTACCACCACCTGAATGAAAAAAGAAATTCTGCCTATTGTTGGAAAATGGTTTCTCCCATTCTGTTTCTCATTCTGATCACGAAGACCGTAAGAAAAGTCCATGGTAGACAAATATTTAACTAGCACATTACCCTTTAACTTTCAAAGTCTTGCATTTTCCTGCACCAGAATATAAAGTACATCATTAGAAAATCCATTCTAATACAATTAGCAGTATGTACAAAAGCCTTTGTATTTTGTAATTAGGCTGCTCTGAGAAATGCTGGAACAGACCAATCAACAAGACACGTTGGGCAAGATTTTCAAAAGTTTATAAATGATAACTCCAGTGTCAATCAAGAAACCGGTATGCAGCATTGATTTTGGTATTTTCAAGTGACCGTTGTGCCTGTTTCATTATTAAATAATCGCCCTAATGTGATTTTCGAAATTATGTTGATTTCTGAAATAATGTTAATATCTTGTGACTATTTCCTTTTGTTTGCGTGGGAATTTAAAAGCAAATCCGTGTTAATTGTTATCATTTATCAGGAGTTAATTTACACTTGGAAAAACAGGGTTTTAATTAACGAAAGTGTGTATAACTGCCCTTTAAACAGACATTTAATAGACTGTGTCTATTACACCGACAATACAGAGAGTGTACAAGAACAAGGTTAATTTTTTACAGACTATATATAATTCAAAATTTGTAGTCATGAAAATATTTTAGCTTTTTGTATTGGTTATGAATGAAATTTCTTCACTTATTTTAACCATTTGTAACCTTATGGAATGTTTGTTGTTATATACTGTTATTTGCACCCAATGTAATGTTACTACCACGAACTTATCAATGCAGCTGTAGCCTACCTGAACTCTGGATACATACATTATATGACTGTAGATTTTATTTGAATTATACAACTGAAATTTTGGTATAGAAAATGGCATATTAGATATTACAATAAAGTTTCCTTGATTGTGAATTTGCAAGGCATGCTTGGTTTTTAACACCTGTGTCCAATCCACACAAGAACAAACAGCAGGCATACAAGGACACACAGATCCACTAGGAATGTGATCGAGATCATTGATATGGATTTTGCCTAAATGTATTTAGTTATGTTGTCAGACTCTCCCCACACTTTATGTACAATGTACGCTTTCACCTTCACACGTTTGTATGCACATACAATGTTCTTATAATACTGTAAGTGTTCAGTGGCTATTTCTAATCATGTTGAGTTTATTTATCGCAGAGGCGAGCAAAGAGTAACAGAGAAAATGCATGATTAGAGGAATTCAGTAAACAATTAATTATGAACAAATTGTGTATTGGGTTTGGGAATTCTATCGTAATTTTAAAAGCTTAATAAATATATATATAATGAAGTGTTACATGCATGGTATTCATTTATAATAACTAGCATCTACAAACACCAATGGCACTTGAAACATATGTATTTATAGCCTACAATCATACATACTAAAATACATACAAAAGTAGATCCATAAGAATAAACTCCAACCAATACACACAGATGGCTTACTGATTCTTTTCTTTTTAACGAAAAAAAGATTGCAAAATGCACATTAAAAGATTTGTATATAGTAAGCTGTGGCAAAATATCCCCCCGAATGCGTGTAAATGACTAATAGGCTTGAATTTATTTATTTTTTTTAAATCCGCACCATCCAATTTTGACCCACATGCCAGATAATTGTAAATCAGCATTTTATATGTGAACTGTTCTAAATAAATGTACATTCAGCATGATAAAATGCACAGTTTTAAATTAAGTTTACAAATTACACACGATATAGATATTCCCATTATTTTTCCTATTTCTATTTGGCTGCTGCTCACTGGTGGGAGAGCAGTCTCCCTGTACGCTCGTAGTTTCCATAACAGTGAATTCTGCTTCCATTCGTTTTTCTTGATCTTGTTAACATGCATTTTGATTAACAAGTTCTCCTTATCTAGTCACTGAGACAATTAAGCTTTTTAACAAGAAATGTGTTTATTAACGATCATCGACTCAAAGCAACAACGGATTGATTTAATTAACACATTTCATTTGAAAATCACTTGCTACTAAAGCTCTCATTACTGTATCATGAGTTTGATACAATAACACTGGCTTTTTTGAAAATCCTGCCCCTTCAATCTAAATAAATAAATAAACAATACACACTAATGGAATTTGAGTGATGTTTTTGTTTTACACCATGTTTTGATTAAGATGCATACTGATCAAGTTAGTTGAATCCACAATTGCAGAAGAAGATGAAATGCAATCCATGCATGAGCTCAGTGCTGTAAATATTTAATGTAGAGAACTGCTTTCAAGAGAACTTATAAATTTCATATACAAAACAATATCCTTGAACTGCCTTTGAGACAGCATTGCTCCTGTTATTGAACACCAGGAAATAAAGGCAACTGCAGCAAGGAGCAGCAATCTGTGTGCTCTGTGCAACAAGACAGAATGATTGCCATCCCCTTAACCCCATTGTGTCCTCGTGTCACACATGCCCATGATGCACATCTCTCTTGACAATAGCAGGGCGCACCTTCCCTGGTGGCTGGCAAACTGTCCGAGGACAGCCTTTTTCTTACAGATGGAGCATACATCATGCTTCAGCTTCTGAACTAGAGCTGTGTCACTATGCCAAACCCCCAGGGCACTGATATATTAAAGTTATCACCTGGCAGAGAGCTTTTCTGGCAGGAGCCTTTGAGCCTGAGAATTGGCCAAATAATGTTTGAGGGGCTCTGCTATCAAAAGGTCATTTGGATTGGCACTCATTTTTGGCATCCTTCTTCCGCAGAGGAGGCAGCAGTGCACACACTGAAAGCTGTTTTCAAATACAGGATTTATAATGAGATTGCTACCCTGACAGTCTATGTTTACCTATTGCCAAAACAATTAGCAAAACAGCAATAGCAACTAAATGTTGTTTTTTTTTTTTGTTGGGGGGGAAGGGGGTAGTAAACATTGACAATTGCTAGAATATAGCCACTAGGTTTAAGCTTGGACACTTGGGCTTATGTGTCACCCTACTTGAATGTGATGAGCACATAACTCAACTGGTACATTTTTCCCTACCAATATTTTTGCTGTTGAGCGAGAAATGTTACTGCCACTAATTAAATATAGTTGGCTTTGCTACCCTTTCCTTTCCCAACAGAAGAGATGCCATAACCTTGACACTTTGCAAAGAAAGAGTAAGGTAAAATAAAGTAGGAAACCTCTGGAGCACTAATGCTGAGGGTCACCTTCCCTTCTAATTAATGTTCTGTACATATGTGTCCATTTCATTTCAATGTAATTCCCTCTGTATTGATGTCACAGGGGTGCAGGGTAATGGCTACACTCTAGTATTCAAGATGTACTGGGAGGTTTAATATTTTACATAGAGGTTTTGTATAAAGGTTTAACATAGATCTCTATATCCAGTAAGCCAAACTTTATTTATTTAATCAAAACCGAGTAATAACTCTATAGATATATAACTCTATAGATAGTGTGTATTGATCTAAATCTTTGTGAAGAAGGCCCTCTGTCTCATAAATTTTGTGTCCAAAAGTAGAGATGTTAAGAATAGTTAAGTAACAGCAATGCAAGTTAGGTGAATATGCATTGACCACATGAGGTAAATCCAAGTCTGCAGGGGTATTTTCATGACTGGATCTTGCAATGGAGGGATACAATGATCATTTCCCAACATTTAAAAAACATATTTGGAACAATAATTGAAAAGAGAAGAGCTAGCATCTGCTGCTGGAAAGCTAAAGCTCTATATTCGTTATTTATTGTGGGCTGGCATTTCCTGTTTAAGCCTAATGCACTGGCCAGGTGTTAAGATGCGCCTGCTAACACTGCCACACTGTGTATACAACATTCAGCTCCAGACAAGCTCACAGGGACCTATTGAAGGGGCCCATGAATAAAATATCCAACATTCTGCAGAACAAGTTGTTATGTATTATTTATGATGTTTGGACATGTTGGCAGCCAATAAAAATTGAGTTAAAAAGACAATGCCAGCCTTGATATGGAATATAACATGATTATCCATTTGATTTGATTCTTTAGATTTGCACAGTACTACTGCAAAAAGTAATGAAACACAAAACGAATCTGTATTCTGCAAAGAATGGTGCAAGAGTAAGCCTGTAGAAATAAATACTTGACAAATAAACATGCCCATTGTTAAGGACAATTATTCTTAATGCTTAAGGTAACCCTGACCTTACAGCTGTGTGTAGCAAATGATACTGCTGCATCAAAACAGTATACCGTCGAAGATGTCCAATCAGCAATGCAATGTGTGCAGTGTATAATGATACCATATACGCTATGTGTTTAGAAGTCTATCTGAATGAGGATTTCTTCAAAATCACAGCATGTGTATGAGATTAGCAGATGTGTCACCAGAATTCAAATCAGATTTATTTCAGTTAGTTCATGTGGTAACAGAGTTCATGTGATGCCAGAAGTAAAAGAATAAAAGCAGGGTCAAAAACAGCACAGCCAATAAAAAAAAAATAACTCAGTGCAAAAAAGGAGGAGGATTTGACAGCTATAATTGATATAATCTACCTTCTCTTCAAACAGTATTTCTTATAATACAGCGTACATCCTGAGCAGCCTTTACTTGTATCCCATTTGTAATGACAAATGCCTCCAATAAAAGTATTTATTCACTGTGTTCAATGTTTAAAATATTTGCCATTGAATTTATTAAGTTTCTTTTAGCCAACTGAGTGTTTAATAGTTATGGATGATCCCTGGTGTATTATAAATAGTATAATTATGCAAGTATACTGTGCACCTGGGATATGACTTACAACAAATTGTCCCAATATTTGATTATATGCTGGGAATTACAGTATTTCATTTCTTTCCTTTTTTAAATTAACTATTATTTGTGTTCTCCATCATTGTCTGTTGTTGTTATTACTTAGGTCATTATGTCTGGTGCTCACTAGAGGGGTTGAAATTACAGTTGCACCCACTAAGTGATATTTCTAAAATCACATCACTTCAGAAATTCAGATGCAGTCCCTCTGGCTGAAAAAACACAACCACTTTACATGAAACACTCCTAATGGTAAATCAAACAACTAAATAATTAAATATTCAGAAAAAAAGTAGATTGCATAATAAAGCGTCCTTTTAATATGGTCATTAGTTTGGAGTGATAATTGCACTGTGTTAATGGATTGTGATTATGTTCTCACACACACAAGCTATGGCCTGTATGTTTCTCATTCCCCAGAAGGGACAGTCAGAACAAAACTGAAAAAAAAAACAGAAAGTAAACGGCACGGTGGCCAAAATAAACAGACATCAAAAACAAGTAGCGTCCTATTTTATAACCAGCATGAGTAGCAATTGTTTTTATTCTTACTTTCTTTATCTCACAATGTTCTTTGTCTCTCGTTCTCCACTCTGAATACCAACCTCGTTCAGGCAAAGCTGCAGGATTTTATACATGTGACCGTCTCCAGATTAGCAATAAATCAATCAATCTGGAGATGGTCACATTCTACACGAGTATAGCATGGATGGGGAATATTAACCCCATCCATGCTACAAAACAACAATAACAAAACATTACCTGTAAGATTGATATTAATCAAATTAACCAGATATATACAATTAACTGACATAATTCATTTAAAATCATGCTACAAATAAATTGCAAAATCCATTGTGGTGCTTTACTTACATGCTGCAGCCAATATGGATTTTTGTCTACATTAGTATTACTAGATATTCTAGAGAAATAGTATTACAGTAATTTAAAAAAAAGTGATCTCCTGTTATATGCATTAATTAATTAAAAAGTGTGCTATACAGCATATGGCAATGTCCTGACCTTAATGTGGGGGTCAGCATGATATAGAGGAATAATAATCAGTTTTATTCAATCTCATTAGTGGCAAAGCTGTCACTGTTTCAATATTAAATAGGGATCAAAGTTCTCAAAGTGTAAGTTCTCTTCAAATACACTGAAGAGATTCACAACACACTGTCAGAGATGTTGGTTTGCTCAAAGTCCCCTTCCTTTAATGATTTAAACAGGGGTGGTAATTAGATTAACCAATGTTTAGATCAAGTAAACAGGTATATATCAAGTATATATTTTGTGTGTGTAGTTACATCTGTTTTTTTTATTATCAAAAGGTTTCCAGGCCTCGCTCTGTCCAAACACAACCCATCAGAACAGAAGCAGAGGCAGGATGTCTCACAGCAAAGCCAGCCCCAACACATGCCAGTGCCAAACCAACAACAAAGCAGGAAAGCACTGCCCACAATCATGGGGCTGCTCAGAGCAGTTAACTTGCTTTGTCTATCCTTTATGTCATCTATAAAACACTCAAGGAGCTTGTTCTCAAAACTACTGCATTTTCAGTTTTTACTGATTTATATTTTTAAACACTGGGAAATATCATTTATAATATAATATATACAACAATGAATATTTGTCATTTAAAAATAGATTTAGACTTTCACAATATATTATACTCAATATCTAATATACAGTAAAGATATACAATTTGCTCAGTATCAAGTAATCTCAGATATTCCAATAATTAAGTAAAAACTATGTTCCAATATATGTTATAAACACTTCTTAAAGAAAGTGTACCCCATCAAATGGTTTTGTTTCCCTCTGTACTACAAAATAGCGATGTCATAACATTAAATAAAGCGTGAAAGTGGAACTATATACAGTATTGAGTTTTTGCTTGGCCCTCACTAGGATGTCAACTACAAGTCTTGTGTACATGTGCAACCTGAAGGTGTGGTGACAATTACACTAAACAGGGGGCTCAGCTTCAACACACACATTCCCCTCTAAGTATGTCTTGTGCTTTCGAACCGCAAATAAACAGGTGTGATTTAGGGCAAGAAGTGACATGTGCTCAACTGTGGCGGCAGACAAAAACAATACTTCACCTTCATTTCGTAAATGGTGCTCAACTGACAGCACATAGAGTTCCAAACCTGTATTAATCTGCACCCAATGCAGAGTGATTTAAGCAGCAAAAACAAGCAGGCATTCATACCTCAGCCGTGGCTTGTCATGAAGCTGCAGTCAGGCATGCTGTGTTTGCACAGAGACCAGGAAACATACAGCATCTCAGACCACAGAACACTTGAATGATAAATGGCCATGGACTAGAAGTAGGCTGCTTAGTGATATATATTCCAATTGTCTCCACCGCCTGGTTTTGATATGAGGGGAGAGGGGGGAGAGGTCTGACAAGGGGACTGACGGTGCAGATGAAATTTCACTCGACACTAAACAAACTGACCACGAGCAAACAGACAGCAAGTAGCACAGCACTGAGGGCAGTCTCCCAGACAGCAGAAAGCACAGCCCAATCATTATGAAATAACACTACCAGCGAAAAGAAGGATGTCCTGCAGGGCCAGAAAATGAAATTAAGCCCAAGGCCAAATTCGGGCTACATATAAAGCATGAAATATGTAAGAAGACTCTAGCGCCTTCACCCTGGGGGTTACATGAGCAAAGTAACTTGGGCTCAACAATATTGCAGTAGGACACTACATTCTTATTCTTTGACTGCCCTTTTGAAAGCTGTACTGACAAATGGAGAGAATGTATTTCATTCTTTCATGCAAAAGAAAATACCAATGTGTTCACCATTGTTATAATACTCCAGTTAATAGTATGAATTTACAACTACTGCCAAAAGTTTTGCATCACCCAATTAATTATTTTTGCTTCATAAAGTCAAATGACACCTGGTGAATAATGTTACGTTAACATATTGAATTACATACCTCGTTGTAGTTTTCCATATACTTAACAAACGGACAAATGAAAAAATTTGACATTTTGAATTCTAATATAAAATGCTGTACTACTATTATGGCTTCCGGAAGATTTTTGCGATATCATTTTGTAGTTTCTTGGACTATAAAATATCTAAATTATGTTAACATAATTTATTTTTTTATTATGTCTCCTAAAATCCTAAAATCCTAGGTAAAGCAAAACGTTTGACCATAGCTGTAGTTCTGTGTTAACTGTTAAGGTGGATAAAATAAAGTTAAATGAATGTACCAGTCACCCAGGAGGTAGAACACATGGTGTCAGATTTAGACAGGTGGCTGCTAATTCAAGGTACTTCTGTCATTCACTTACGGGAAACCAAATCTGTTCCTGCTGAAAAGACAATATGACCTCTCAGTTCAAACGGCAGTTAAGTATGTTTGGTCAATTTTGTTTCTTATGGAATATGGGAACACATCTTTATACTGTATATTAATCACAAACAAATATTTGTTATGAAAAGGGCTACACTTTAAGACTAACCTACTGTACAGAAGCTCTTAACATGACCACTGATGTTGAGCTGAGTTTTAGTTATTTACTGTAAGGTATTAACTGTGCTTTTCTAAATCAGTTTATCTTCTATGACACTCTTGTGTGAAGATGATTTATATTAGTAACATTACCTCAATAACACAAGCAAGCAAACAAAGGGAAGCAGTTTCTTATCTTCGGTTAATGCAGTCAAATCTTTTTTTAATCTACCCATGCTGTTTGTATCTGCCAAAAAGATAATAATAATCAGATTTTCTTAAACAGCGTTCAAAAGCTTTAAAACGTTAAGTAAGCAGTTTAAATTAGATGTATTTAATTTTAGAACAAACATTTGAATAAGTGCAGCTAAGATCTAATATCAAAACAGACACTTTCTAAACTAAAAACAATCTGCTTTGCTCAGTGCAATTATGAAATACAATGGCATTCAGTCCCATATACACTTTTAAGGACCCCCAATAGTAGAAGCATTAAACCGAACACCTCTAGAATTAAATAATAATTACAGTAATATATATATATATATATATATATATATATATATATATATATATATATATATATATATATATATATATATATATATATATATATATATATATTCACTTATAGTATATATTGACTTGTAAAAATTGTTCCTTTATGTTTAACGACTTTGCATTTTTTTAAGAAGGAAATACAGCATGCAGAAAAACTGGCACACCAGAATCTAAATAGGGCCTTGACTTTCTAACAGCCCAGCACTGCAAAGGATTGGGACAGCACCGTATGACAGTAGGAGATGTATTTATTTAAATAAAATATAGATAGTCTGTCATTTCAAATGTTGAACATGAAATGAATTATGCTATCACCAAAGGGACTGAACACATACTATATGGCTACTTTAGACTTGTCTCTGCAATTCAATTGCATTGGGAAAACAAATCAGTTTTGAGGTTACAGCATTTATTAAAAAATAGCTGAAAAACAACATTGGAAGTAGTTTTGGACACATAATAAATATATTTTTGGCCCCCTCATATGAGGCTATAGTGCATTTTTGTCTTACATATGTCCCTATATAAAGACAAGACTTTTTTTTTTTTTAATCCGTCCCCATATGAGCTAGCCATGCAGACTAATACAGGTTTCACTGTATTTGTTTTCCAGCTTGTTCAGTGTCAGAAGTACAGTACATAGCTCCAAGCTTATTATGCTGTGCTGGCAGTTCAATCACCTTCCCTTGGTCCCTCTTTACGTTGTAGTAGTCTTAATGTGGGATTTTTAAACTACTGACATGTAAAGGGTTGGAAAACAATATTTTGAAAGCAGCCTCAATAAAGTGGTTGTGTGCAATATTTGTTTTCCAAAAAGCACACAATTTAATTAAGATGTACACTGGACCAAACCAAATTAGAGTGACCTCTGAGACTACTCTACCAATTAAGGAATATCCACACGGATTCTGCCTGAAATGCTCATTAGTACTGCCCTTTAAAGGTACATTCTTGGCACACACTAAAAAATAATGAAGCTGAGAAAAGTACTGTACCTGTTGTGAAACAGTGCCTCTAGTGTCAGGATGGCACAGCACTTTATCACCAAATTCTTGCGTGGGTGCTAAAATAACAGTCTTTAGGCTCAAGAATGTCAGTACAGAGCTTCTACGCACTTATTACGGTCTCAAAATTGAGTCTTTGGCTCTTTAAATCACCAACAAAGGTTTTAAAAAAATAAACAAATAAAAATAACAAATGATCTAGCTCTTTTGGAGCATTAACTAACACAATTCTTTAACTTTACAAATATCCTGAACCTAACAGAAGGCTAGTCCATTTTGCCTGATGTAATATAACACATACCTTTGCAAAATATCTTTTAAGGTTATTTTCTGTAGACCAGTGAAGCGCAATGTCTCTTCCCTGGTGGTCTCTCGTGACTGGAGTGTCTACTTTATATAAGAACAGCCTGTCAGCTTAACAAGGTACACCTGTAAGCAATTGTTTGTAAACTGGTGACTATTTTATCTCTGGACATCATTGTTCAGAAGAGCCAAGATAGTCGCCATCAGTCACTTTCCAAGGCCCTACTGGCCTACAGTTTCAGGAATGCATGTATACTCCATCACACTGTATTTATGGGTTCTTTGATTATATGTTTTGCCAGCTCCCAAATGACCAGTACATCACTATCTGACTGAGCAGTGGCAGCGGCATGCGACAGTACATAGACTGTCTTGTGTCATAATACGGCTGACAGTTGCCATGGTATCTCGCAAATGCATGAACAGTACCAGCACTCGAACAATGCTGAGATGACAGAAAAATTCAGAAAATACTACTGGGATACCAGTATAATATAATATATTCAGAAGGCATAACTGTACTATTTGGCAATGGCTTTGTATCTATGCATTGTGGTCCTGATATGGTTACACACTGGAAATGATATATGGAATATTAATGATGACCCTTTGTGCGACCATGTTGCATTGCCATTGTTGTGTCACTGCATAGTAACGGGAGATTATTGGATAAGGGTTGTGTCAGAAGAAACCATAGCAAAGTGATCCATTCAAAAGAAATATAAATCCTATACAGAATAAATCAGTGAGGTCAAAGAGACAGATTCAATCAATATGAACATGGTAAATAAAACATCTGAAAGGTATACAGATTAAATTAGCATGATGCCAATATGATGTCAACCTGATATGAATAATGTCTTACAATGTCTAAGCCAGTTGTTATTGAAAACAATGTTACATAAAACACATCTCTGCTTTTGAACAGCAAAGTTATGTAATTTACTTCAAAATTGCTGACGTTTCAAAAACACAGCAATCAATTCTCTCTCAGGAATAGAATGATCACTGCAGTTGAATTAATAAATGCTTATCAAACGGCTTTTACAGGTATCCAAAAATATAAAAGGCAGCATCTTACACAGCCTGTCATAAGAAAAAATATGATGAATATACTGACGTGACGCATCCACCACCCATAGATGATATAAACCCAGAACAAACACTTTCTAAACAGCTGGCAGTAATCTGATGCTTATGAACTACATGAAAGTTTGGGAATTGCAGACATTCCATTCATATAGCCAAATGAAATAATAATATAGAGATGGTGTCTTCTGCTCAAGGAAACTTGATAGAAACAGAGATCCAGTAGCTATTTTAATCGGATTAGGAATGCTTGCAACAGGGCCAGTTCATTTTCTCAAAAGAAGGTCTATTAACTGTCTCAATTAATTTAATTGTGGATGTTTAGTCTTATTCGTTGTTTAATTTCTTTCATGATCTTTCCTTCTGATAGCATGTGTCCTTGGGAATGTTAATGATGGGGCCTATATAGCAGATTTACTGTTAGGTATCTGGTTTAAAAATTTCCAAACATTAAAGTCCACTGAGTTTTGGGAATGAAACCTAATTTAGCAAATTTCTATGATGATTTTGCTTGTGACTTTTAGCAGAACAAAAACAACACATAAAGTACATGAAAATTTCAGTAGCACGGTAGTAAGTACAATTGAGCAAGGTCACAGAATTTACATTTAAATGTGTTCTTAGAAAAAGGAAGACGTTTCGATTAGTTTTTAATCTGGTATGCCAAATTTACTGTAGATAATGTGCGAGTGAACATGTATTTTCTAAATATTCTCTGATAGCAAACTGTCACTATGTCTGTGTGTGCTCAACTCAAGATAAATTAACAACAACATGATGGCTCTTTGACTATACAAAGTAGAATACATAAACTGTATTTATTCTGAAACAATATTTCAGCTACCCAGTCTCATATGTTGACAGTTGCCAGGGACAAAATCTGCATCTTCTAAAAATGACACCTACACAGCAAGATAAACCAGAAAGTTCACAGGATAATAAATTAATTACAAAGAGCCACAGACAAAACCGAGAGGCAGACAGAATTAACCAAGTGGTGTCTCATGGACAGCTGCTGTTTTCTAGTCTGCAGTGGTTAGAGAGAGAGAGAGAGAGAGAGAGACTGTCCTATTAATAAGAACGTGACCTCTAGCAGCTAACTGTGAAACACACACACACATATACTGTACATACACAGACACACACACAAGCGTACCTACCCTTCAGACTGCCAGGGTATTCCAACAGAATGTAATATTTAAAAAAATGAATCCACAAGAAGAAGAAACAAGTCGAATTCAATTCAAAGGCTGCCTTTTCAGCTCCATAAAACCCAGTAGCTTCAGAGCCAGTCAAAAGGGGAAGTACAGCAGAGCTGAAATTAGCTGTCATAAAGTTTTCTCTTGACTGCTCAAACCATCTGTACACTTAAGGTCCCCTGGGGAAAGCAGCTACCTCCAGCAGAGCCACATGTATTTGAACAATCCAAGCGTAACCGCACTGTAGCGCTGGAGCAATAGTCCAAGAAGTTAGGTATAGACAGAGTGTGTGAGAGTGGGTGTGTGTGTTTGTGTGAGCATGTTTGAGAATGGGCTGGAGTATCTGCACAGAGCCAGCCCTCTCAGACACTGCCTCAGGTTTCAGATTTCACAAGCAACTGGCAGGACTGATCTATACTGCCAACTTGCTCAGGCAGGGACAACCCCTCTGAGCAGCATGGCAGCTCTGCCGTGAGTGCTCTGGAAAATACACTCTAAATACATGGTTACCTTCTTAACTCATACTAGCGTCTTATTGGGTTGAACTTCATTTCTGGGGATGTGTGAGAAAAAATGTTCACCATTGACTTGTCATTTTTGGACTAGGACAATGGTCCTCAAAGTAATTTCGGCACGGGCATAAATTGATCTTACTTGGCTGTTTGCGGGCAGGCTGACTATTGCATAGGTTCTTATCTTACACACTGCCTTCTCGCGACATATATATATATATATATATATATATATATATATATATATATATATATATATATATATAATAACCCCGCATATGACATAATAACTAATAACCCCACTAAAACTATTAAGGAATATATATATATATATATATATATATATATATATATATATATATATATATATATATATATATATTATACCTATATTATACGCAATGCAAATATTTGTAAATAGCATGTTTACACAGATAACCGTGAATAAAAGCGTAGATAGCGTCTCGCTTTGTTTCAATTTGACAAATTTGTCAACACTACTCTGTTTTAAAGATCGCTCATCTCCAGTACAATTATTCAGAGAAAGCGGATTCGTAACTAAATATACTACGGTGTTCTCTTGTCTGGTTAAATAAATAAAAAAATAGAGATAGAAAATTTAATTCTAATACTGTATTATTTTTCTCAATAACAGTTGGCGAAATTCAGTGCTTACCCGGCATATTAACACCCGCCTCTGCTCACGAATGATTGGACAGCTGTCAGATCTTTCACTTTCCCATTGGCTACTTAGTTGCCTTCAATTTTTATGCAGAATACAGTGAACGGCCTCTGCTTGCTTATGATTGGACAGTTGCGAAAAACTTGGGAGAGATTTGACTCTCCTATTGGTTAAACTTACAGTCGGTACCTGCACCTGAAACAGACACAGTTTACGTCCCACCCCACTAACTTATGATTGGGCAACCGCAGAGAAAATGCATCTATTCAATTGGTTGATCGTATTGCAAAAGCCATTCAGGGAAAAAAAAAAAATGTCGACTACGTACAAGCACAGCATAAGCGAGCAACAGCGTCAAAAGATTGCTGTAGCGCTTTTGCTGGAAAACATGTTTAAACCTTTTTTTTTTATTTTCCCACGCTACGACCCCGGGCACAACTTTGAGGACCACTGGATAGGACAATGGACTGAAGAGGTTTGTCAATTACTTCATTGTAGTGGTAGTGAACTAAAATGTCACTATTATGTCAACAGTATACACCCACCATTTACACTTGGCAAATGTTTTTAGTAGTCTACAAAAAAAATAAAATAAAAAAAATAACCAGCTCAAAAAAATTATAATAATTTTAGACTGATACTGTATATGTGGCAAGTTGTCCAGAGCGGTGACGTCAAACCCGGAAGAAACACACACAACACTGCGAGTGAAACGAATGCGCTTTCTTTGCGCGTTTTAATAAATACAAAAATATTTAACAAAATCACAAGCACTGAACACACAAAACGGAACAATGGAAACAGCCATTTCTAATTATAGAGCACAAGTGTTGCAGCAAGACTGGTCTTTCTTGAGGGAAATATAGATTGTTGTCAGCTGAAACACCAGGTTCAACCCTGCCAGTCATTAGAGGAAATTGTCCTGACAGTGTTTAGTAAAAAGAAAAAGGTCATCTTCATCTTACTGTTGCACACTGTGCAAAAACCCAGCTGACAGGCCAGTGAAATAGGACCAGAAGGTTTTGCTTCAGTGTAAAGTTTTCACCAGTGTTAAGTAATGTAATATTGTAATACATTACTTTGATGGAAAGCCCTCAAATCCTCAGAATAAGCTTAGTTTGATTGTTGTTGTTGTTATGAGCTTTCTCTAGGCCAGCTCAGGCAGATGACTAGCATGTCACATGTACTGTTTTGCAGTATGTAAGTAACTTGGAGTGCTTATCAGGTTGGAATGTGATTTTGTAAGGGCTGGATGGTAAGGCTTTACAATACATTGTTCATTTCACTTTTTGAAAATTGTATAGCTGTTTCATTTATTTGACAATTTTTTGCATTGGCTAATAATGACCACTTGACCACCACAGAGAATCAATGTGAATCAGTATTCATTTTATTACCTTTAAAACTGTCAAATGTCATTTTTTGATTAAATATTATAAACCAAAATACTGTATCCTGTATAACTACTGTAGCTGAGTGTCTGAACCTGACACAGTAATCCAGCATTACTTGGTGTTGCCACAGCAACAATAGCTTCAGGTGACCTCTTTGGTACGACCTAAGATTTAATTATTTGCTCAATTCCTTAAATTCCTTTCAGGTTTTTTTTTTTTTTTTTTTTATGGTAAGTTGAATGATAAAATACAAAAAAAAAAAAAAAAAAAAAAAAAAAAAAAACCCACACTGTTCTAACAGCATACACAGACGTACAGTTGGTGTTTTTACTTTTTGACTTCTGTATCATTAGGAAATGCATACATCAAGTCCTGTAGATTACATGACACTTCACTTGACCATACAAAGATCTATACATTGAAACTAGAGAATTTTTTAATTTAACTTACATTCACCAATTTTGGTCCATCAGTGTACATTATGCCCATGCTTTTGATTCACTAGAAAAGAGAAGACTGGGATGTAAAGTACCCGTGTGCCTAAATAGAATGCTGTTTGAGAACACTGTGCTCCGAATTTAGCTGCAGCGCTAACACCTCACAATGCTCCTGGTGCTAATAAACAAACCAACATCGATTTTTTTTTTTTTTTCCAAGCATTGGAGCTCTCTGTTCAGCTGACAATAGGGATACAAAAAATAATTGCTTGTTTTATCCCTTTAATGCCCTGTCGGACGAAATTCATGGGAGACAGGAATGGAGTACCTAACAGCCATTATCTGTAAATACAAACTCCTGGGTCAACAATAGGCTATCATTAAAGTGTCAGGCTCATCACAGCTCAGATGGCTGTCACATATACCACCTTTGCCAAGGTAACGCAAACCGGATTTCTGGTTTAAGAGGATCAATTAATCTGTGTGTGTGTGTGTAGTGATAACAGGACTGGGGGGGGCAAGTGTGTGATGGAAATGTATGTAAACAACCATGCAAAAGCACTGTGTGCGGTGATCGATGTTCACGTAATATCTCGTTCACACTTATTTTCCACAACCCATGCAGCATAATATTTGCAGCAGTTATTTATTGTATCTGTTCTATCATTGTATTCTCATAATCTGAATACCTTCTCCCACAAAAGTTCCATTCTTTGTTCCAAAGTATTAATCAAAAGGAAACAAATAGTTTTGCTATAAAAATATATATTTTCAAATAGATAATGAAGCAATAAATAAATGTTTGTATTACTATTTTTTAATCATGTGATAAAATATGCATTCATTCAATAAATAAATAAGTACACAGTTTCCAGGGTAGAACAGCATTTTATAGAGGAATTACTTATGGTTTATACAGGTTGCACGTTGGAATAAAGTATTATATATTGTATTGTTTGGATAGGGTAGTATACTAGTGCTGAATTGTACACAATGGATGTAACCATAGTGCTCATTAGACAGAGGTTACACATTTATTTCAAAAACTGCAATGGTAGCACAAGTTCTTGCAAATCAGGTGCAATAGTCTTTGTGTGATCCTGTGACAAATACATTACAAATAACTTAACAATGACAGGGGTGTAAGAAATATATATATGCTGATTTATGAGCAGGATTGAGAAGCCTTAGTATTATTACTCTTATGTCACTGTGACAGAGCCGAGACGCAGGTACTAAAATATGTGTTTCTGTGGCTGGAAGCCATTTTGGCTCAACAGCAGGGGAACTTCCTGGAGCCAAGATGGCCATCCTTTACACAGCCACATGGTGTTAATTAAGGTGATTTGTTTGGTGTGGTGTCTGGGTGGTTAGCTTGAGAATGTTAGGTATGCAGTTCCTGGTTAGCGGATCGATCAGTCAATTAGCCACCTAGAGAAGATGCCACACTATTTGCAAAAAAAACAAACAAGACATGATTGTACGGCACAGACAAAGAGAGATTAGTTTAGGGAGAAGACTGGTAGCAGCAGGCTGTGCTCCCTGTCTATGCACTGAGATGGCGTTTCTTTGAGATCTCAACATTACAGTGCCTGGGGAACGATAATTACGAGCTGGTGAAACACACCAGGGAGGGAAGAGAACTTTCCTGTGTGTGGCAGATTAGTTATTATTTAGGCCAGCAACAATGTGAATAGCAAGGGTTTCATGGTTGTACCTGCTCTGGAGATCAACAGTGGCCTGTGACTTCTCTCAAGAATTAAGCTCATAAGAAATCTGTTTGGCTACCCCACTGCTCAGCGTGCATATAAGATACTGTAGCTTCTTAAAATTAATACAATCACATTTGGGAATCCTCACCAGTCAGTTTTCAAAGCAGAGACGTGCCTCTTGTTCATTTTCTTCCTTTCCAAATGTTTCCCACAATCACATTAAATAAGGCTCAGCTGGGACTTCAGTCAAGCTTGATTCCTAAATAACCAGGCATTGAACACTTGTGCCATCCTGCGCATGAAATGCATCATGCACACATATGAGCCTGTCAGTGCTAAAAGCTTACACTTGCCAAGTTATGCCCCATTACTAAAGGTGAAAGAAATTATTCTGAAAAACTACAAAAATATGTTTCTCTGTTCTTCATTCAGAGACTGCCATTCTGTAAACCAATTCAAGCTGGGATGTGAGTCTTACCTATGTGGTCTGCACATGGCTTTAACTTCTCCATTTACCTTAGGAAAGTCATTGGGTATGAGAAGGAAAAATGCCGGCCTTCTATGCATTACGGATCTCAACACTTTATAATGACCAAAGGTCAGCCATTCGCTGGCATTCAAAAAGTAGAGACTTCTCCAACCCACAGCTGCTCCCAGCTCCTAACATTGCTGTATCATTAGGTAGCGTTGATCTGCCACATTCTATGGTGACCAGGGACTAACAACATTTTATTCCTGAAAACAGCATGCTCAAACAGAAACGTTATAAAAGTTAACAATGATGTTAACATTGCTTTCCCATGAAAACTAAACACAGTGCTAACGCGTAAAACTGTCATTGGTAAAATAAAGTGCAGAACTAGGTTTCATTTTACAATCAGCTGTTCTTACATGTCACACAGAAGGCTTTATAATGAAAAATATCCATCCAATGTCAACCCAGGACATGTGCTAAGTGTTCTCTATAACTAACAGCCAGGAACAAAAGTAATCTGTATGCATTGCTTTTCTTGAACAATACAAGACAAAGAGAGACAGCTGTGTAAAAAAAAAAAAAAAAAAAAAAAACCTCTTTGGGCCTATTCCATGTGCTATTTACATAGTCAAGGCATTATTCGGATACTAAGAAACCATACCTTCTAAAGCACAATATTGGTTATGGCCTTCTCAATACACATACACTCTGACTAAATGAGTCACTTCCTACATATCTGACACCCCGTGATTAAGCACGTTGCCTCCCTTGCAGCACTGGCAATTGAAGCAAGAAAATATACAACAGGGCTACCATTTCATGAGCTCATGTTTGTGGTTATTATTACACACTGAAGAATACACAGCTGAACATGTTATATGTATATTCAATATTAGTCTATCACCATCCATAGATGTAAAAGAATTAACTACAAAGGCATGGCAAGAAGAGTATATTGAATATTAGATGTTTCTAGAACAGGTAAAGCTATACAACGTCAAGCAGGGAAACGTTTGGCACATCGAAGATTCTTAAAGCTTTGCCTGCATGAGTGTTTAAAGTTATCTTTGTTTTTCTAATCCTTTTCATGTGTTTGCTATTAATAGGTTCTAATGGGGACTCAGCATAAACATGTGGAAAATAGTGATGTGCTCCCTATACAACACACTGCTTATGCACTCACACAAGCTGTGTGAACAAAGCTGTCACTGTGTAACTGCAGTGAGGTGTAAGGGAGACATGGAGGAAAATTAAATGAGACAGCTTAATACACGGATACTGATAATTTAATTTAGCAATTATAATAATGTGAGGATATTGTTGATGAGAAAGTTGGCCAGCTCCTCTTAAATTGTGTTTCACTTGTTTCCTGTCATGTTTCCCAGTTTGCGATGGACTGTGACTCCAGAG
Source organism: Polyodon spathula (assembly GCF_017654505.1). Lineage (NCBI taxonomy): Eukaryota > Metazoa > Chordata > Actinopteri > Acipenseriformes > Polyodontidae > Polyodon > Polyodon spathula. The sequence goes on along the minus strand of NC_054534.1, from coordinate 25,778,644 downwards.
GCTTGAGATCATTATTGATTCTAGAGCACAAATGCTCACTGGCATGGAGCATGGCTTGACAAAAAGAATGTTATTGTTATGAGATTGGCTGGTAATTATTTCTGCTTTATCCATAACTTCAAAACAGTAGTCCAGAGGTGGCCAAACTGTGGCTTCCCTGTGAAATGCTGGGTGACGCACACTGTGTGTCTCAAATGAACTGAAGAAAGAATAAGAAACAAAAGAAAAGAGAGAAAAAGTAAAAATCAATACAAGTTTATTATTTTTGTTCTCTGTATTGATTCGTATTTCCATCACCTTGGTTTATTTAGATTTCTAGAAAGCTTTTGACAAAGTCCCATATAAAAGATTAATTCTCAAACTGAATGCAGTAGGGATTCAAGGAAATGCATGTACTGTACTGTACATGGATTAGGGAGTGGTTAACATGTAGAAAACAGAAAGTACTGATTAGAAAAGAAACCTTAGAATGGAGCAAGGTAACCAGTGGAGTGCCACAGGGATCAGTATTAGGTCTTCTGCTATTCCTATCTACATTAATGACTTAGATTCTGGTATAGTAAGCAAACTTGTTAAATATGCAGGTGACACAAAAATAGGAGGAGTTACAACAAGATGCTCAGATATATTGTGAAAAGTGTTTAATTTAAATCAAGGGAAGTAATGTTAAAACTGTACAATGCACTAGTAAGACCTCATCTTGAATATTTTGTTCAGTTCTGGTCACCTCAGTACAAAAAGGACTTTGCTGCTTAGAAAGAGTGCAAAGAGTGACCAGAATTATTCCAGGTTTAAAAGGCATGTCCTATGCAGACAGGCTAAAAGAATTTAATCTATTCAGTCTTGAACAAAGAAGGCTACGCCGCGACCTGATTCAAGCATTCAGAATTCTAAAAGATATTGACAATGTCGACCCAAGGGACTTTTTCGACCTGAAAAAAGAAACATGGACCAGGGGTCACAAATGGATATTAGACAAAGGGGCATTCAGAAAAGAAAATAGGAGGCACTTTTTTACACAGAGAATTGTGAGGGTCTGGAACCAACTCCCCAGTAATGTTGTTGAAGCTGACACCCTGGGATCCTTCAAAAAGCTGCTTGATGAGATTCTGGGATCAATTAGCTACTAACAACCAAACTAACAAGATGGGCCGAATGGCCTCCTCTTGTTTGTAAACTTTCTTATGTTCTTGTTTTGTTGAGTGAAAGCCGGATGCTCAGCTGAAAGTCGGTTTTATCATTTTTAATTAAGTGTTTGTTCGTTTCATGGAGACAATGGCATTGGGCAAACACTCCAAGAGTAATAAAGGAAAGTATGAGGCTTTAAGCTAGAATGGGAGTTTGCTTTCACTGAAAACAGTGGCTCATCTGCAACAAACGGCTTACACGCGGGAGTCTGTACAAGGCGAATAACCTCAGAAGCCATTGTGAAACACATTTTCATCTAAATATCCTCCTGGATCAGTATTGAGGAGAAACAAGCTGCCATCTTCAAAAGCACGCCTCAGCAATCAGCAAATGCTCCTTTTGCTGTTCAGTAACGAAGCTGATGTAACGACCCAAGCAAGTTTTGTATAGCATAGAATATCACTTGTGCCAAACGTCCTTATTCAGATGAATTAATTGAATTATAAAATCGGAGTTTTTGATGCTAGACTAGAGAATTCATGTTTCAGTGTTATATTGCAGATCTCAGATTAATATTATATTTGCATATCTTATGTCTCGTCATGAGTAGGTACTGTAATTTGTTTCAAAGTAAATACAGTGCAGGCTCTGCAATTTTCTCACTTGTTCTTGTGTATTTTGCTGCCATCAAGAGATAACAACTACCGTAGTGCAGAGTATGTGCAAGATCCCATGATCATGTTCGAGAGAATTAATTACTGTTTCAAAACAATGCTAGTATTTAAAATTTCTTGCTCTCAAACATTTCATGTTTTAGTGTGTATGTCTTGCGGCTCTTGGCCATATGGAAATGCTGGTATGTGGCGCGTAGGGTCAGGAAGTTTGGCTGCCCCTGCAGTAGTCAAACATTTTGGCTAGTGCCTTCATCAGTGTAAACAACAGTACAGAACTCTGGTGAAGGCAGTAGACGAGACATTTCTTACTGGGTTTAACCAATGATTTATACTAACAAGTAAAGGAAATTTGAAATAAGGAAACAAATGAAAAATTTCCATTCATACATTTTCCCTATCTGTAATTACTAAGAACATTTTTGTTCTCTCCTTTTCATTTGCACAAGCCATCAATAGGTCAAGAGCAATAGAACCACAACTTGCTCTGTCATTCTTTTAAAGACTTGAGAAATGTTAACAATGCTAATGGCTCCACCAGCTCCCACTTAGGCTTCCCCTTCAAATGCCATCAGGAGTCAGTGCTGACTCTTGCTGAAAAGTTATCCTCTAGCCAAGAACTTTTCCCATGACGTTTTTATAGCGGCCTCTTGTTCCCTGTAAAGTCTTACAAGGCTGCCTATTCTAAAACCCAATGATCCTGTAGGTAGATTACCTTTCAATAGTCTGCCATGAGTACATGGAAAGTATTATCCATAGTAAACCTTGTTTTTACACCAATATCTTGTCACTTTATTTTTGTCCATAGACTATGTGTTTTATCACAAGTTTTTTTTTTTTTTTTTTTTTTTTTTTTATGAATTTAGTCTTCGCCAATTTTTTACCCCGGTTTTTCTCCCCAAATTGGTATACCCAATTATTGTCTGTATCCTCGGCTCACCACTTGCAACCCCCTCGCCGACTCGGGCAACGGAGGCTGGAGAACGCGTCCTCTGAAACGTGCTCCTGCAAATCCGTCATTTTACACACTGCGGATAACACAGGGGTCGCTGCTGTGCCATGAGCCGTGGATTCCCCTGCCGACCTAAGCCCTCCCTACCCGGGCAGCGCTTGGCCAATTGTGCGCTGCCCCCTAGGAACTCCCGGTCACGGTCGGCTATGACATAGCCTGGACTCGAACCTGGACTCGAACCAGGCTATAGGGCACATCCGCGTGGAGCACCTTTGCTGGATGCGCCACTCGGGAGCCCCTTTTATTTATTTTTTAAATAAGCTTTTTTTTTCTGTTTGCCTTTTTAAATTACAGTACACACCTTAACCTACTAGAATACTGGCCACATTTAGTTTAATTTTGTTTGAACTTGAGCAGCGATTCCACCTCAAATCCTGTTGATGTACAAATTGTACTGGTATACAACATTGTTTAAGATACTGCATTTGTTGTGACCCACTTCATTATAGTACAAATAATTAAAATAAAAAATCGTTATGACATGTGAATGCAACATTTATACAAACAATAAATAAATAAATAAAAACCATGACCAACATTTTTTTCTTTTGCACAATTATTTTTGTAAATTAATTTTTTAGTGTACTGTTCACAAATTATATTTCTTCATTATGGCAACACTGGAAGATTAAAAATGTAAGACAACTAGGGCCGTTGATTATCCATGATTCTAAAACCTACAGAACCTTATTCAGAAATTGATTCGGCCCATGATCACTGTCCAGATCATTGCCAATACAAACTCTACATTAATGGCAATACGTTTAGTAATGACAAAATTAAGGTCAAGTCATTAGTAAAACCATTAGCAGCCAAGGAGCAGGTGGCAGCCACATTCAAACGCCAGCGGGAAATGATCTAAGCAATTAGTAAAAATGAGGTAAAAAGAAGTCAGCTATTTAAGGAAAGATACACTACATGAAAACAAAAAAATGATTTGCTAAGTAAGCAGGCATAGTATGGTAATACTATAGAGGCAGAAGACAGCACTGATGCAGTATGTCTTATAAATACGACTATTTAATGAAGCAGTTGTTAATTAAAATAGCTTTCCATATGGCTATTATCATTACTCTTTTGTGATATCAGCTGTGTGTTAGCAATTCTTTTTATAGCTTCCGAACTATACAAGTGTCCTGTAGAGAAGAATGGACTTTTCTTGGCAATACATTTCTCAGAAAGTACAGTACAGACAATTAACTATTCCCCAAGGCAGCGCAGTGCTTCTATCAAAATAATGAATGACAAAGAGCTATTGCAAGTCTGATCTTCCAAATATGAATACGTATCACAGTAAATTTGCATGGTAAATATGAATACATATCACAGTAAATTTGCATGGTAAATATGAATACATATCACAGTAAATTTGCATGGTAAATTTGAAGTTTTCCCATGCCTTTCCCACAGTTATACTTTGTGTTTAGAGTGTTTTGTCATTGTTTTTCTAATATGCTTTAGCACACCTCTGTGGCCTTTATAATGCTTACTGTACATGAGCTTTTCTTGATAACACGTCACATTGTGTCTCTAATTACTGTGTATTTACATAGTAGCTACTTAGTAAATATATGTATACTTACACATAATTACAATGTTATTATGCATAGTTACAATGTACTTAAAGTGCAAATCTTTTTGCACGATATAACCCTAACCCCCTAAGCCTTTACTGATGCAATTGTATACTTACATATAGTGTGCAAAAAGATGTACACATTAAATAATGTTGTGTAAGTTTGTGTGGATTTATTAAGTAACTACTATGTCAATACACAATAAACTTTCATAAGGCATTATTTATATAGTTATATAAGCATATCCTGAATTTATGTAAATATAACATGGACCAAAAGACTATCAGCACAATACAAAGGGGGTAGTCATGTTAATGAATGTTAAGATGTAAGAAAAGGGATTGAAAGCATTACAGTAGTTAGTGTGCTTTCTCTTAAAAGAAGGGCTCTGTGGCAAAATAAAAAAAATGAAAAAAAGAAAACACATAATTAACATAACACCATCCCTAATGTGAAGCACGGTGGTGGCATCATTATGTTATGGGGATATTTCTCATTGGCAGGTACTGGGGCATTTGTAAAGATAGAAGGGAAAATGAATGGAGCAAAGTACAGAGAAGTCCTTGAGGAAAACCTGCTGCCCTCTGCAAGAAAGCTGAAACTGGGATGGAAGTTAGTCTTTCAGCATGACAACAACCCAAAGCACACAGCCAAAGCTACACTGGAGTGGCTAAGGAACAGAAAAGTAAATGTCCTTGAGTGACCCAGTCAGAGCCCTGACCTAAATCCAAATGAAAATTTGTGGCATGACTTGAAGATTGCTGTGCATCAACGCCTCCCAAGGAACTTGACAGAGCTTGAACAGTTTTGTAAAGAAGAATAGTCAAATATTGCCAAATCTAGGTGTTCAAAGTTGGTAAAGACCAATCCTAACAAACTCACAGCTGCAATTGCTGCCAAAGGTGCTTCTACCAAGTATTAACTCAGGGGGGTGGAGACTTATCCAGTTATGATCTTTTCAGTTTTGTATTTTTAATATATAGTTTTTCTCAATAAAACCCTTTTCCCCTTAACAGTGTGGAGTATGATGTATAGATAAGTGAAAAAAAATCCTCATTTAAATGCATGAAACTCTGAGGCACTGTGTGACAAAGTGCCTGCCCCTGTGTATATTTTCTGTTATATGTTGCATATTGTGTGTTAGTGTTGGTGTATAGTCATTGGTATACGGGATATAAACGGGTCTGTGTAACACGAGTATTTAAGATGTATATTTATATTTAGGCATGAGGATTGCACAGCACTTCACGTGCAAGTTAAGAGTAATAATAGGTGAGCACGGGGAATTGCTCTTTATTAATTCACGTGCAGTTATACCGAGACTCCAGTTGAATGATTGATTAGCAATCGAGTCTTGGTACAGCTGCATAAAAGCAGCAGGTTTTCACCCACTCGCGGTTTTGGGTGTTCGGTGAGTGGAGAACGGGATAGGAGACGGAGGTAAAAATAACCATAAGAATAATAATAGTAGATAAATATCTGCTCACCGTGTTTGTCTGTATCGTCTGTTTTGTTAGTCTGCTTATTTTGGCGAATGTGCCAAAATGTGTGTCCTGTGTTTTTGTTTGTACAACCTTTTTATTTTCTGTTCTGTTCATTTATTAAATGCTGAGCGAAAAACATTCGCTCAGCTTCCCCAAACTCCACCTCTGTCTTTGTTTATTTTCCTGCTTCTGGTCTGACGCCACCCACTCCGGACGTCTTTGTGACACACTGACACAACAAAATGTGAAAAAAGATCAAGGGGGTGTAGACTTTCTATAGGCACTGTATGTTTGTGTGTATATATATTTATATTATTTTACAAATCAAAACAAGAAAATGTAAATAAATAAACATCTGAACAGACATCGGTTACAACATACGGTACATATTTATAAACCAGCTTTCATGGAATACTTCCGTGCCATCTGATCCAAAACATCAACTCCATTTTTTTGTGGCGTAGTAAAACTCCACGGTCTCTGGTATTTATTTTCACTAGTCCCGATGCTAATCGAAGCGCAGCTGGCAAGCAGGCGTCAGCCTTCGAAAAGGCTGATTGAAAACAATAGACTGTCAGTCATTCACTCATACAGAGAGAAGAGACTAATCTCATTACAGCTAAACACACTGTGGATTGGTAAATAAAAATAATAAAGTAGAATACCGTTCTGTATAATCACAATACAATTGTTTTCTGTGTGGCCATCAATGTGACTGCTCCCGGGGCTTTTAGGTATAATGTAATATATCTCCTTTACTTCTGCACTCCCATGTTTCATGTTTTGTGAGAACATTTAAAACAACGGACAGAAAGGTACGTGAACGCGCAGCCCCAGTGTTACACGACTGGAGAAAATTACATTTTAAAACCAAAAGCCGCCAAAATGACCGCTGCAGTCCTAGTGTTAAACAACACATATAAAAAGTATGTATTATGAATGCACTTCAAACTGAAGTACAACGTTTTGCCCGCTTGTGAATTGGATCTTATGCAATGCATCTCAGGTATGTGAATCTCCTCCCACACTGCGAATGTATACATTGTGTCTGCACTCTTTACCTCAAGATTGCAAAATCTGAAGATAACTAAGTTTTCTCAGGATTCACGAATATTTGGAATGTAAACAAATTACCTCTCCACAGGGCATGCTTTTAACACAAGACAGACAGTATTCAATGGAATGTCAACGGTACTGTTACTGTATATATACAGTCCTGTATACTGTACTGAATGACTGGTACTGTTACTGTATATATACAGTACTGTATACTGTACTGAATGACAGTGGTACTGTTACTGTATATATACAGTACTGTATACTGTACTGAATGACAGTGGTACTGTTACTGTATATATACAGTACTGTATACTGTACTGAATGACAACGGTACTGTTACTGTATATATGCAGTACTGTATACTGTACTGAATGACAAGTTACTTCCAAAGAGTTGGAAGGAGAATCAAATCCAAACGTCAACTACATCATGCAAGTATTAACTTTGTAAACCATTCAGTCTCAGAAATAACAAACACTTGGCAATTGTCTCTCAAAGCATATATTTTATAAATATTTTTGTCAAGGCTCAAGTAAAGCCATTATCTTGTCTGCTTTGTAGATTCCTGCATGGTTCATTACCCTTTCCACTCAAACCAACAAAGACAAGAGGCTTAAAAGTTAAGTTCCCTCACTATTTACTGGAAAGTGATACAGTACTTTAACCACATTTAGAAACAGCTTGTACCCAGTAGCTCTGATTTATTCATTAAACATAATTCATATCATATATTGATGAAAGTATAGAAACTGACTGGCATCCAGTATAGCACTGAATTCATTACAGTAGCTTTACAGTAGCTCAAGAACAAGAAACTCTGCAAACCATCAACCCCAGGTTATACTCACCTAATAAATCATGAACAAGTGACCTTCTCATGCTGTGTGAAGATGTATTAGTACAACAATGTGTCAAGCCACAAATGCATCGTTTGAGCCAACATAACAGGATGGCATGCACTCATTCATTAACAAAACATTTTAAAAGCTTACAGAAACTGAACTAGAGGTTTTTAAATGCAAGCTGAGTTAAACCACTTGCACAGTGGTTTCTTTTGTGTCACCACCTACTGGTCCTATTCTGATAGGCTTTAGAGGAGTTCACAAAATAGCAATGAGGAAATGGAAATTAACAACCCGAAGGAACTGTTCAATAACCCATACCATAGCTAAAATTTGTATGATAACTAAAAGTGAAAGTTCAAAAAATATTATATATATATATATATATATATATATATATATATATATATATATATATATATATATATATATATAATTTTGTTCGTCAGTTTCAACAGCTACAAGTCCTAGGAAATTGGCACAAAGCCGATGGATGGTATTACAGCAATGTCTGTTAGTGCCTTTGCTTGTTTACTACAGAAGGGGTTGTGAAACTTAACATCAGCTCACTCTTTCCCTCAGTAAATAATAAAAAAAAAAAAGTCTGAAGAGGCAGACTTAAACAGGGATCAAGCAGCACAATCTTATTTTGTAACAGACTCAATTTGTCAACCATATTGTAAGAGACAGGTTGATAATTGCTCTGCAGGGACAAATGGAAGTTATTTTTAAATCGTATTTCTTTCACCTGTATTAATGACTTTAACCCCCTCAGGTAGTAGTAGCCCGTACAAGCTGTGGTGGTAACTGCTGTCATGCTTGGTGATTCTCCCCTGATTGCATTCCACAAATAAACAATGCTACTGCCCTTTTGCACTGCAGAAGAAGCAGATTACTGTTTGTCTATCTTCTTACTGATGCAAAAACAACAATAAGTTAACCTTCCCCCTTCCCCCCATGTTGATTGGGCAGCTCTGGACCTTCTTTTTAACTATTTGAAGGTTACACAACCAATTGTAATGTAATGCTCCTTTTCCAGTAAGCATGTACAGTAGAACAGGTTAATGACAAAGCTATAATAGAGAAACATGTTTTTTTGTTATCAGTAATTAAAAACTATATTCATAAAAATAGCAGAAAACACTATAGCTAAATACTCTGACATATACACTGCATTCAAAATGAATAACATTTATGTTTCACAAACTTTTTATGATCTCTAAAAAGTCTTTATTAGCAGTTTACAGAACAACTGATCGATACTAGCAGTGAAGATCACAAGAGCCTTTCTGAAGTGAAATGACCACATATTTTCCTCTGGGGAAGAAACACATGTTCTAATGGGTGAGATACTTCTAGTCTTCTTTGAGAAGTTCCATAAGAACACTTTCCAAGGCATTCAAGTTGTCAATTAACAATTACAGTAGAACCACATCTATCTGCGACTTCAATTTTCCATGGCTGCCTGACGAGTTGTATCTCTGAAATACAATACATTATTTACAATGTAGATTTAGAGCCTGGGTGCAGATACACACACACACAATGAGTCTGAAACATATTTTGCCCACTGAAACAAGAGACTGTGATGGACTTTCTCAGGATTCAAAGAAACGACTTACAACGGTGAATTGTTTAAAAAAGCTGTTACAGAAAAAAAAAACACTTGGGTACGTATTTTGTTGAAATGTAAGAAAAGTTAAAATTACACAGCAGTGTGAAAGAGATCGAATGATTCTTGGTGTTAGATCTCCCTCCCAACCTGCAAGGGTGCTGTGTAAATGGAAGAGAGTACCCTGGACTAAATGGCATGACAGTTTATTTCCAGGGTTAGGTGGAAATCGGCCATTTAGGAGCTATGGTACACAAACTCAATGACCCAGACGGGAAACGGCATGGCATCCGTGGATTGGAAGAGCAGATGCGCTCGTTAACCAAGGGGTCATGAGTGAGGTTATAAAATGGGGACGTAGTAAAGTGATCTGTTCCTTTGTAAATGGTTAGAGAAAACCTAAAAGGAGAAACGGTGAAAACGTGAGTGTTTTGTTTGTACTGTCTTACTTTTTGTTTGTTGTTTAGACCACTAACATGATCCGGAGCTGTAGCCAAAATCCAGCACCAAACTGGACCCCAGCACTTCCCTGGTTTCACTGGGAACTGTATTTGCACCATGAGCACTAATTCAGTCACTATAGGACTTGTGTATGTGTTTTGTGTTACGTGTGGGTGTATAAAGAATGGTACTGTGGGGATTATAACTAAAGTAATACACACCGCTGTTTACTGTTTGTTTTGTCGTCAGGCTTTGGAAAATCAAATCATTAAACATCCTTGCACTTGGCTATCGTTGTCTGTCTGTTTCTTCTGCACTGCTGCATTGCCTTCACCTGCAAACACTTACCCACACTGATACAAGCAGGCTTGTTTATTTAAATTTGAATTGAATTTTTTTGTTTGAAATACCAGAGAACAAGCAACACTTGGCTACCATTATTTAATATTAATGCATGGAATAAATTAGCAATAATACCTTGTGATATTTCTAGCTGCTAGACACACTGCTTAGTTTATAGAAAGATTGTGAGCGCTGATGGAATAAATAGCTTATTCCTGTCATAAAATCTCTTATTTATTTATTTATTTTGGTAACAGAAAAAGGTAGGGAAACTGTGTTAGAGGTGTATCATATTTTGAAAAGATTTTGCAATGAGTAACACTGTTAAAGTAAACTCATTTTAGAACATTGTGACATAAATATAATGAACCTGGGTTGTAAACCTCCCTCCCAACCTGTGAGGTGCTAAGCAGCGAAAATAGAGCCCATTGGATGTTCTTTCCCAGGGTCGGAAAGTCTGTCAGTCTGGAAGAAGGCGAGACTCCATTGCAAGAACGTATTGACCTGGAAGGGAAAGTTGCAGAGACAGTTGCACTCATTTACCAAGGGGTCATGCGTGACGGCATAAAAGGGGCCGGAGAATCGCAATCTACTCCTTCGCTTGGTTCGCACTTGAACTTGAAGGACCTTGAGAGATGCATTAACCACTGTTTAAAAGAGAATATTCGTAAGTGTTTGTGCTTGTTAGTAATTGTCTTTGTTTGTAAACCACCAGACGGCTAACACGTATCCAGAACTGTCGCCTTGGGTTAGCACAAAGCAGGAACAACACTACATCACAGTCACAAATAACCTGTTATCGCCCACCACGAGCACGACAGGTGACCATGTTTAGTATTATTGTGGGTGGATAAAGTGTTTATTGTTTGGGCTGCAACCCGTTGTTATTATTAGCTCCGCGCATTACACATTGGTGTGTACTGCCGGGACTTATTATTTTGGTCACCAGACCCGGATTAAAAATATAAATAAACACCCCTTTTCCAAACCGGATTACAACTGTCTGTCTGTGATTATTCCTGCATTGCATCACCTCTGTACTTGTTCACAATCAGCAACCACTTTGCCACAAACATTTATTGTATTGTATCTCCAGTAAATGCTAATTTGGTTTACATTACTAGTTTCTGTATTGTATTCATGCATTCTAGTCACATGCAATGACACCTCATTTATCCGTGGATTTCACACATCCGTGGACCTATGTCCCCCCAAGCACGTGGATAAACTGAGTTTCACTGTAATTGGCTGAACATATCTTTTGACTAATTTATCAAAATTATACTGGCACTAAAGCACCAAATTGAGAAAAATAGCAGTGAAAGAGAAAGTCTAAAAAGGCATTCAACTAAACTTCTAATAATTAAAGACAGAGAAGAAATTCAATTAAATCAATTCAAACCAATTAAAGCTTTGATTTCCCAGTTTCTTCTAACAGGGCTGCATATAGTATAGTGTCCTACTCAGCTTTGCTTAGCTCCCATATAAATAAGAGCTGAATGCTCAAAGAGAAGGAGCTGAATGAAAGTGAGCAACTGGGTAATTGTCTTACCTGTCATGTACTCTGGGCCTTAAAATAAATAACCCATCGTATGCCAGTCTGGAATTTGGCAAGAGTTACTACAGTCTCTTCCACAGTCTCGGGTATAGTGATGCAATATGTTTTCCTGTTTTTTTTTTATTATAACAGCAGTCCCTAAGCGCTGTGTTTATGGATTAGTGATGTGTGACTCTGTCAATTAAAACTGAATGACACTTAAATGCCCCTACTTTACTTGTGAATACAGACACCAAATTCTAGTAACCTTTATGTTGGCCATGCAGTTGAGTTTGTCTGTTTCAGACTGTGTGCTTTTGCACAGCCACTGGTACTTAATTATTACCTTGTCAGCCATTTGAGACTAAAATGAAGATAATATTTCAGTCTTGTCAATAGCACATTTTTTAAAGTCACTTCTTCTTATTATGCACTGCAGTAGATGTTTATGTGAAAAACATTATAGTACTATCTTTAATATGAAAGAACACAATCACCAAGATAAAGAATTTGGTTTGTGAAAGTTATTTTTTTTCAAACCCTACTGTAAGTGTTCTTACCCTTGCTACAGTCCTTAGGAAATCCTGGAAGTTTATGGAAAACTTTGCAAAGCCATATTAGATTTTGTATCTGAGCTACTGTCTGTAGATGTCTATCATGCACATATTTCTGTACAAATCATTTAGACAGAAGAAAAAGCAGAATCTAAATATGTCTAGGCAAGCCAAAAGAAACACATCTTTCAAATTCAAGATGCATGTGACTTCAATGATAAAAAAAAAAAGAAAACACTTGTTTTTAATTCGCACTACATGAAAAAAATATTGCCCACCTTAAAAAGGTGCCTGTCCATTATAAGTTTAGTGTGAATTAAGAGAGGATTCATTTGAAAAAGAAAAAAATATATATAATCTCCCTATAAGCGTTTAACAAGGTTACAACTATTGACAGTCTTACTTTCAATTTCCATCTGGCAACTCTATTAAGAAATACCAATAAACATTACTTCATAATAAACAAAGGAACAAGATGACAACAGATAACATGTTAAGCTACCCTATAACATGTTTCAGCTAATTATTAATACAGCAAGTTCATTGAATTATTATTATTAAACATGTTTCAGTTGGAAACAGATAACAGTAATAACTGAAAATATACTGTAAATTGTGTAGGCCAGTGTCCTTGCCATACCGATTTTGTGGAATAGGTTTATGTTAATTGAAATAGTACTGTGTTATTCATTAAAGTGTTGACATTCCCTTCTGTTATATTTTAGGCTTGCTAATACAAATTTATCAGGTTTTTTTTCTATGTTTATTTTTCAGTTCAAGCAGAGCATGGGTGAAAACCCAGACATTTTATGCCACTGAGAAATGTCTCATTGAGAGAAACGCCTTTATCATATTTAACATGCAACAAAAACATTAGATAACTGAACAGAACTAACTTGCACTTCTTATTCTGAGCTCCACCCCTCTCCTGCTGAAGCACAGCTAAACTCATTGGAGGCAAGGCAAACTGGCTCGCTTTGTCCTGCTGTGTTCAGCCCTCGATCAGGGTCTGTGCACAGTTCTCATGAAGTATTTTCCTCTTGTGCCCCATTTTCATATCAAACAAGTAACTGTCACCGTATATACCTATAATAGCTAAAGCTAACCTACACCTTAACCTGCTAATTTAAAAGTAGACGCTTTGAATGACAGACGCTGCAAAATCTTTTATTACACCACTACCACCTATTTATTAAGTATAAAAAGTTTGTTCCATAACTCACAGATCTGTTCATTACTGGTCCTAGGTGATCTGACTCATGGTTTTTAAAGGCTGTTAATCAGAACAGGTTAGTCAGTACCCAGGTGTTACAAGAAAGAATGTGTGTTGGGATGACAGCCTTATCTAGAATGTTGTTGTTATCTCACAAGTTGTAATTCACCAGCAGTAATTCATGTCTGCTACAAAACAGATTGCACATTTAAGCACATTTATAATCACAGTGTCAGGCAATGAAGGGGTTTAAATCACACCTAGTGTTACATGAATGCAGAGAGAAGCAATTCATTTTACAGACTAATGGTGTTTTCGAATTATAAGTCAATACTGCTTCTTAATTAATCAGAGAAAATTTATGATTTTTAAAATGTGCGCACCTGTGGCAAAGCGTAAGCCTTGCACATGGAAATATGTATTTTATTGTGTGTTTTTGTGTTAATTGTTAATATTTATTTAATTGTTTAGCTGCTGTGGCGCTCCGCTGGGGACGATTATCCGTCTGCGTGGAGCAGCAGCTGAAAGCAATCAGTTGTTCCAGAAGGCGTGTGGGCGTGTCTCAGCGGAGCGTCGGTATAAAAGCATGGCGATTGCTGTGATCGGAGCTGCTGCAAGGCCTGCCATTTTCACGGCACCTTTGATTTATAGTTTGTTATACTGTGTTTTATTTTGCACTTTTTCTACAGCTTGATGTACTAGTCGTCTGTGCGTTACCATCGCTGGTAATGTCACATGACCACCTTTATTTTACTTTAGTTTTCTGTCTGTTTGTGAATAAAACCTGCATGCCTGTGCCGGCGTTTTCAACATCAACACCACGTCTGTCTCTCTGTGTGCTAGAACAGCAAGGACCACATGCGTGACACGAGGAAGACCCTGTCACAGCACTATATGAAAGATGTGAATTATACATTCATATTTCTACAGTTGCAACCATTGCTCATGTCACTGCAAAAGTAAAAACTAAAGAAAAAGAAATCCAATATGAAACTTGAGCGAAGTTGATATCCAATTTATATTCTATTGCTGTCATTTGCCACCCTTATTTATCCTGTGAAAAAACTAACAGCCCCCCACTTATCACTGTAGCAAATGCATCCGTAGCCATTTTGGTTCCTTTCATCTATTGCTCCCTACCATGAATAACTTCCCCTTTAATATCCCCGTAATCCCCTCCTCTTGTTCCTGTCGTCTAGCTTTTCCCTGCTATCGCAAACCTAACTCCTCTAAACTCAAAATCGGCCGTGCCAATGCAGATTGCTCAATTCATAGTCATAGGGGAGGGGATATTTAAATGCCCATGTCTGGTTACCACAATGAATTTAATTGGTTATTTTACAATTGCAACAGTTTAAAACTAATAAGAAAAAAAAGGTTGCCAGAAGGAGCAGTTCAGTTTATTGTTCTGACATTACTGAGTACTTTCTTGATAGTTTCTTTATACCATTAAACTTATTTTATTACTTCAATTATATCATTCAATATAAGGTATGTGAGTTATCATTCTGGTACTTGAATAAGCACACAGAAAATAACCCAACAGGATTCCTATATTATATTAAGTGTAGTGAATTGTATGGCACTGTAGTTCGTTGGTTCATTTTGCTATGAGCTGTATGTTCTGTTTTTTGGTTAGTTGGGTTTAACAACCGATGCAACAGCAGAGAGACATCAATTAAGTGCTATTATTATAGTCTTTGAACAGGACTGTTTATGGTGCTGTTATGCTCTGGTAAAGCACTGAAATACAGCAGCAATAACATTATGTTATATCACCCCAACAGAGAACATCTTCATGCCTTGTAAATATATTAAACTGGAGAGTGGAGTGTCAGCAATGTTTATGACCTACAGTAAGATATACAGTAGTTGAATTGCTCACAGCAACACATTGACAGTTGTTCCCATAAGAATAAAATCAATTAAAAAAAAAGGCGATTTATACAATGGATCCCTCAAAATGAAAAACAAAAATCAACGATTGCCAGTACCTGAGGTGATATCTTTTACTAATTTATTGGCTTCAGACCCAGAAATGCAACCCAATGAAAATACAACACTGGGGAGTTAAGAATTTTAATATGAACTTATGTGAACTATTATTTTTAAAGGATAAAGGTTTCGTAATGATTCAGTAAATGTCCAATTTCAAACACTTTTTACATATAAATATGAGGCATTCTAATTAATTACTAATTCTAATGAGGCATGCCAATTACTGTCATCCTGGATTATTTTAATGGGTCTATCCTCCTTCAGTACGACACCGTTTCTTGCTTTGAAAAGTAACAGTGAATGCTTCAGTCCTTTTGTACTAAAGACTGAAATGCAATCATATTTGAAGCACTCCCTGATAAATGACACTGCTGTGAGAATTCTGGTGGGGTAGGTTCCAAGGTGCAGCATCATGTAACTTTAACTGAACTGACAGGGCTTGAATCACGTTCCAAAGACAACAAATACAGAAGGTGTGATCATTTAGGGATGGAAAATATTGAGTGTCAACTGTGGAACAATAATATAGGAACTACCATTTTCTTCATGAAACCATTGCAACGTATTCATGCTAAGATAGCCAAAGAAGCTTACGATTCCATAATGTTAATGCAGAGAGGATGCTAGTAACGCTTTTAAGAGCTTTAAATAACTAGTTCATTGGTGATGATATTAACAGACCTGCTATCATGCAACCTCATTCCTCAAAGCCTGTCAAATCCCCACTGGGACTGGCCAGCTATTCTGGTTCTATTGATTTGAAGCAATATACTCTGTAAGGAACCCCTGAAGTTACCACACATAAATAAATAAGCAAACACAGGCACTTAATTCTCCTTTACAAGACGTTTAGTTCCAGTTTTCAACATTACATTATGTGTTTAACTGGTGCTAATGACTTGGTGCATATACAGTATGTAGGTAACATGCATACATCCCTTCAGTAATATACATTACATGTGAATTAATGCTACCAGGCTATGTTAAATCAAATAAGCATACTTTACACACAGGTGCCTCTACTCTATCCATCATCTGGGATATGCACCCCCAACTGGTGCAAATTAATTATTGGGCAGGGAAGAGAGAATTTAGCCAGGCTCAAATTTTTTTACCTTTACTGGAATACAAGTTCTAAGGATCTTTCATTTTTCTTTATTAAGTCTAATAATATTAATATTTTATCAGATTTTTTTGCTTTGTGTTTTATTCCATGACTGTCAATGTCAACATCAAATATGACATTTCTATTTTCTCCCCACACCCCAAACATAATGTAACGTCACCTAATGTTTCTGTTTTACTGCTTTACCCATTTGTCTCCTCCTGAAACACCCACAGTGCCAGTTTCCAATAGCGTGAGCCTACCAATGTTCCTTGAGAGTGACAAGAGTGCCCGTCAGCACAGCTGGCTCTGGAAGTTATATCCCTGAACCAATGCCATGGGAACATATTACCTTTTCATTTTCAGATTAGCATATTGAGCAGTCAGGTTTATTTCCAAGAAGGTCGTGTCCCTAGGCTAAGCTAAGAAAAGGAAACCATTTTGAATAATGCAGCAATGGCAGTGGAGGAACATCCAGCTGTTTATCTAAACAGGCAATGTGAACTTTACAGGGTCTTCCTTTCATCACCACTGCTGTCCGAAAGTCGTCTGTAATATTTAGCCTGGATTCGGGAGGGTGCTTGTTCTGCATAGCATTATCACTTTGTTCCTTTGCAAATGCTGTTCACTGCCTCAGCCAATATCATGTTTCACTATTGGTAAAACTATGATGCAAATACAGGCTTGACTTTGGGTTATTATTGGGTTGGTGAAAGTGGAAGTGTGCTAACCACCAGCAAAGGAAAGATTGCAAATTAAAATAAGAAAGGTACTGTACTATAATTTGCATATAAGGAAGGAAAAGCACAGTATGCAAATATGCCATTCTTAGTAAACTACCATACTGTAACATACATTGATATTGCTCTAGCTAGGTATCGAAATATCTATGGTATAAATAGGAAGTCAATTCAAGGCAACCCCTAAAAAATAAAGGCCACAGATTTATACACATTTCAGTAGAATTGCATAGAGTTTGAATAGTAATTTCTAGTTTTCTAGTCCTAGCTAATTCAAGTGGAAAACCATAGGACTACAATAACTTATTTTCTACTGTGATGACAGATATTTGCCGTTACTTACAGTTCAAATATAGGCCTTTGCAATTACACAGGTAGCATAACATGGTGGGTGCCAGCTGGTATTTGTCAAGGTTATTCTCAGGCTAGATGCAAACTTGTGGTCCAGATGTGAGCATGCTGCCTACCAAGACTCTACTCACAAAGGTGAGAGATTCCAGAAGCACAGGCTCTCACTGTAACTCATTTCAATCAGTGAAGTTACAGAAATAATACACCAATCACTATGTTCTACCCATGACTGAGAAAGCAATAATTGTCACTGGTTTTCTTTCTACAGTATACATGCAGTACTGTACTGTGGTGTTTTAGAAACACTGACATACCTGACATTGTTCATTTATAATGCCCCGACCAGTGGTGTAGTGCTATATTAAGAAATGAGGGTTCGCTATTATTTAACCTCTCCCCCTATCTCTGACCCCAACCATGCCGCCTGCCGTCCCTGTTTCCCCATACACTCAACAGAACTGCAGTTTATCACTCTACAGTCGTTATTGTATGTGAAAGGGCTAACAAGTGTGCACAAATTCAGACAATCACGTAAGGTATTATTGTAAAGCAACCCCCCCCCCCCCTTTTATCTTTTAAATATATGTTTATCTTAATTTATCTATTTGATTTCTGATATATGGGTCTAAAAATAAGTACTGTTCCAAATATTACATCTAATTGTTAAATGCTAACACCTTAGCACAGGTTCTGTTCACCTTTCTTGCATATTATTCACAACTGTTGTTCCAGAGCAGAGGCACGCTATATTCAAACTATTTCATTATTATCTCTCAAGGGTTTCTTACAATTATTATATTATTTGTTATACACATGTATATGTGCTGTATCTCCATATATTAATAGGAGCAAAACAGTTAAATATTCTACATGTGAAGTTCAGAAGCGGTGCTCTCCCTGCCCAAGAAGTGAGGGGTCGTCGCTCCCCTGCGACCCCCCAGCACTACACCCCTGGCCCTGACGTTAGTAAAGCAGCTATAATGTTTTATAACGACTTCCTCCGAGATAGGATGCTTTTACATATCACATGGACCCCTCGAACCTATTAAGTCGGATATGACAGGTTCTACTGTAATTAAACAAAGTAAATTCACACATAAATACATGTCATCGAAGGAACTCATTGACTACTCACATTCGTAATGTAAGACATGAAACAGTAAAATGTTTTAGTGTTACACAAACTGTACAATTGATTGTATTTTCTTAACACAAAGCTGAAATGTGAGAAATGGATGCAGCTAAAGCGTACAGATCTCTGACTATTATAGCTGCTTTTTCATGGTAGTTGCCACCATGCTGATCAGAAGCTAAGGCAGTGCCCATTGTACATATATAATGTATAGAAGTACTATAAGAAGAAAAAAAACATGCTATACAATGAATAGAAGATGTAATGCAGGGCCAGCTGCAGTCAATTATGTTAAAAAATATTTTCTGATAATAAAGTAAACCTTTTGCTGTGTATAAATTGATCTTAACGGGTTACTATTCAAATAAACTGTTGCAAATCTTTAGAAAGTAGCCTCTAGTTAGTACTTCTATACTTTCAGTACTTCTATACCCCCACTGTACAATGAATGATCCAGACTGAAGAGCCAAACTGATTAAAATCAACATCTGTATTGTCTCTCAGACATTCAAACTAAACTATGAACAAGTCTGGCAATTATGGCTGATTAATATTTTGGTCTAGCCGTGTGGAAACCAAAACACAAAAGTAACAAGAAAGCATTGCCCATCCAGTAGATAGGTACCACTACAGTACAGTAGTTTGCAATTACACTATGGGTCATACATATTGTAATGGCAAGTGCATTCAAGAGGATAATAATGAAAAACACATCCTAAGCCCAATAACAACACTGTGACTTTCATTCTGATTCAAAACAAGTAGCTGCAAGAGATAGGAGAAATCTGCAGTATTGCTTGAACAAATTATTTTAAAGAACCGATTTCAATGCAGTAGTAGAAGTCTAAAATCTAAATATGACCTCGCTTGCACTCTGCTCAATCTATAATGGGATGCACCAGTACTGCAGTTTCAGACAAGAATAACTTGGGAAGTTGTTTAATAATGAATGGTAACCACTTAATAACCTCCACATTATCTCTAGTATACACAGGGCTGTTTCTGAATAGGTTTTGCTTTAAAGAAAAACAAGCCAGCCAGCCAGAAAGGAGATGATGCAGTAGGCCTCAAGTTCTTTTTCTTTTTTTTTTTAAACATTCTGAGGTGAATAATGATACACTAGTTAACTAACCTAGGCATATTTTAATGTGCAAGTTGCTTTTTGCGGTTTTCAGGCTCCCCGGATTAGGTTACTTTCTGACGATGTGCAAGGTTTATTTCTACACAGCAAAAGTTTCACGGGTTTACTATGTTGTCAGAAAATAATTTTCAACACATTTTGTTTTTAAAAAGTTGCCTGCAGCTGGTTCCCAATTACATCTTGTATCTACTGAATAGCATTTTTTTTCTTCTAGTACTTACAAATGCTATGTGACCACACAATATGAACCTTTAATGATTTATAAAGCAATACAATTGTTCCTATAACTTGCTGTATAATTCTAGTATGTATAAAACACAGTGGGTTCGTTCGTTCAGTCATTTGTTCACGCATGTATGTTTAAATTCATTAATATGTTTATTAGAAGTCTGAGAATAGCCATCTTTTTTTGAAGAGCAACATGTTAATTCAGCAAGGGAACTAATCACTTCCCTGAACCACAGGTCTAATCTCATCCATTCTAGTGATGGAAAGCTGGGGCCATTGGGATATTAAATAAAATGAGTTTTTACTGGACCAAAGCCAATGGCACAAGAAGTGTTCCGCAGCTGGTACTAATAGGCATTGTCAGAGAATGTATTGATAATAAAGAGTGCTCAGCCCTTGCAAGCTCACTAGACTGTAAAGAGATGGAAACAGCCCAGAACTCACCTGAGTTATAAACAGATGTGTTACTTTTAATCCAGTACATTACTGGCACTGGACCATTTATAAATTGAACTCCCTAAACAGTCAAACACAGTCTTTGAGGTGTGATGTCTCCATACAGTACCGGTATGTCAGTAATTCTAAAACAATCCTTTTTTTTTTTTTAACATCCTTGGTATAAATAATGAAGAAAATAATGTTTGATAACATCTCCATTCCGTAATAAATATTATAACAAATGTATAAAACAGGATCCAAGAAAAAAAATGGTTTACATTGTCAATAACATCATAACTTCAGAATATTTTTAATTAATGGAATGCTGCAACACATTGTTTTGAGCTGTCAAGCCTTGGAAACATTGTATTTGTAAAGCAGGCAGACGTGATCTTTGATGCGCTACAACTCCAGTCTTTCTAGGCATAATGGGTGAAGAATACTGAAGTGACTCAGATCTATGAGTAAGAAAGCTGTGGCCTCTGTGGGCTCTTACATTTTCACTCAGCAAAGAGGGAAAATGTATCTCCATGACTCCCGTCTTTTTAAAGATTCTGAAGAATGGAAGACTAATATGGCAAGCTTTAGTTATAGATCACTGAGTTTAAGTAATGTGACATTTAGTTCCAGTAAGTTTCTTTAAAAAGCCTCTGATTAACACTGGTTCTGTCTTCCCCACCTCACTATTTCCACAGCCAGAGCCATCAATATATGTCTAGATACACCATGTTTACTTGCTGCCTATCTGTTTTCAAAACCCATCTATAGTTTAGAATGTTACTGTAAAATGAGATTTCATTAAAAAAAAAATATCCAAAAGCATTCAGTTGAAGTTTTGTTATCTATGGTTTAACATTTACAGACATGGCCTGTAAACTGCCCTCGAACTATTCAACAATTGTACATGCCCAGATAAATTATACTAATAAAGAGTAAACCCCAATAAATAAATATGTTAGCCAAATAATAATAATTTTAATAATAATAATATTTTCTCTACGTGTATATCATTTTTATATACTAATTATCATAGGGACTATTTTCCTCAGTGGAAGGTTACCCAGCTAAATATCAGACGTTCAAGGTAAAAATAGGTTTTAAAGTTTTTTTTTTTAAAAGAGAAAATAAATAAATAAATAATTTTCTAACAGCGATGGAGCCCTCTCGATGCAGGATTTACCATGTGGTAGATGACCTTGACTTTCGTTAGTGCACTCGCCTTCGGCTCGGGATGCATAACTCCAGTCACGGTCATCTACCACACGGTAGAGCCCGCATCGACAGGCTCTATCCCTTAAATACTGTTCTACTATTATGACTTTAGATAGACTTTTGCAATATCATTTGGTAGTTTCTTTGATTACACGATATTAAATACAAGATCTAAATTATGTTCATATAGGTTGTCTTTATTATGTCTCAATCCAAAAGTTTTAGGTGATGCAGATCTTTTGGCCAGAGCTGTCTGTACATAAACATTTACTTGAATTCTGATGGTGTTCTTTGACTTCATTGTATTGAAAGTTGTCTTTCGGTTGTTGTGATGGTGAGACCGGCCTTTTAGTACTTACAGACTATATACATAAAGCATCTGCTTTCACTGAGTTCCAGTTTTGCTTTGTTTCTGTTTTGCCTTTTCCTCAGTTTTCTGTTTCAGTTTAATTGAAAACTAACTTTATTAATGGGTTCCCCAAACATAACAGTTTGAGAACCTCTGCTCTATATATTCACCATCCTCCACTATATCCCCTTCACCAGGGAGACAAACAATAATAACAATCCTCTAAATCAAGACTAACGATCTGTGCCTTCTACATTTGTAACAACTCTATTCAAACACAACCACCAGAAATCAAAACAACCAACAAATTTCAGTCACTTTTCCAGGACCCCATTGACAGTGGTGACCAGACAGCAAAAAGAAGGGAGGTCATGATTGTTGGGGACTCCATATTGAGAAACACAGCAAGTTCAATTCGTAGTTTGGACCCCCTTACTACAACAGTGTGCTGCCTTCCGGGAGCCTCGGTCAAGCACATCACTGAGAACGTGGACAGGCTCCTAGAACGAACAGGAGACGACCCGGTAGTAGTCGTCCACATCGGTACAAACAACATTGGAAGAGATAGACCAAAATCCCTGCAAAACAAATTCAGAGAGCTAGGAAGGAAATTAAAAGAGAAAACCAAAACTGTGGTATTTTCTGGTATACTACCGGCACCTTGCAAAGGACCATATGGACAGCTGGAAACAATTAATCAAAACGCATGGCTGAAGATGTGGTGCACACGGGAAGGCTTCACCTATCTTGATCATTGGACCACATTCTACAACGAGGATTCTCTGTATAGACGGGACGGACTGCACTTAAATAACAAGGGAACCAGTCTACTTGGAGAAAAGATCCTCGAGCAGGTTCAGAAACATTTAAACTAGAAAGGAAGGGGGGAGAAATCAACAAAAAAACAGAAGGGAGACCGCATCAAAACAAGAACAACAACTCAGGTAAGACAACCATTAAATGTATTTATCTAAATGCTAGAAGTATCAGAAACAAAATTCTAGAACTTGAAGCTACTGCACTAACAGGTAACTATGAAGTTACTGAAACATGGTTTTCTGAGAGTGATGGGGACGAATATAATATTTGTGGGTATACACTGTATAAGAAAAACAGGCAGGACAGAAGAGGAGGAGGGGTGGCGCTATACATAAGAAACAGTCTTGAAGCCCAGGTGTTAAACCTGGATAAAGAAAACAAAACCGAATCAATATGGGTCAGAATAACGGACAAAAATTCAAAGGGCATAATAATAGGAGCATGCTATAGACCGCCAGATTCAGACGGTGAGCAAAATAATCTGTTATACAATGACATTAGAAATGCGTGTAGCAAAGGAGAAGCCATACTAATGGGGGATTTCAACTTCCCCCAAATAAAATGGGAAAACCCGGTGGGTAGCACAAAGGATGAAATAGAAATGGTGGAAATGACAAATGACTGCTTCCTAACACAATTTGTCAAGGCACCGACTAGAGGGGAGGCATGCCTTGATTTAGTCTTTTCAAATAACGAAAACAGAGGTCAGAGAACCACTGGAAAACTCAGACCACAACATGGTCTCATTTGAAGTGTTTTTTAAAAACCCCAAAAGTAATGACTAAAGCTAAGGTTTACAATTTTAGAAAAGCAAACTATGAAGGTATGAAACAGAGACTAACAGAAGTAGATTGGAGTAAAATAGAGAAAACACCCACAGAAGAAGGATGGTTGTTCTTCAAAAATGTAGTACTAGAGGCGCAAAACAATTACATCCCTAAAGTAGACAAATCTAAATGTAAAACTAAATTGCCAAAATGGTTTAATAGATCAATTAAAAAAAATATTCAGCGAAAAAAGGCACTTTACAGAACATTAAAAAAGGACCAAAAAGAAAGTACGCAGAAAGAGTACACAGAACTGCAAATGCAAGTCAAAAAGGCCAAGAGAGAAATAGAAATGAACATTGCTAAGGGAGCTAAAACCAATTCCAAAATGTTTTTCCAATATTACAACAGCAAGCGAACATTCAAAGAGGAGATTAAATGTTTAAGAGATACAAATGGCAAAATCGTAGATGAAGAAAAAAAAATAGCAAATATATTAAATGATTACTTTTCACAAGTTTTTACAAAGGAAGATACTGACAACATGCCCCACATGTCATCCAGTTCCTATCTAGTTTTAAATAACTTTAGCATAACAGAGGCAGAAGTGTTAAAGGGGCTAGGAGCTCTTAAAATCAACAAATCCCCTGGGCCGGATGAGTTCCTCCCAGTAGTACTCAAAGAAATGAAAGAAGTAATTTACAAACCGCTAACCAAGATCATGCAGCAGTCTCTTGACACAGGGGTGGTACCGACAGACTGGAAAATTGCAAACGTAATACCGATCCACAAAAAGGGAAACAAAACTGAACCAGGTAACTACAGACCAGTAAGCCTGACTTCTATTATATGCAAACTTATGGAACCTATAATAAGATCCAAAATGGAAAATTACCTATATGGTAACAGGGTCTTGGGAGACAGTCAACATGATTTTAGGAAAGGCAGATCATGTCTACCTAACCTGCTTGATTTTTTTGAGGATGCAACATAGATAATGGATAATTGCAAAGCATATGACATGGTTTATTTAGATTTCCAGAAAGCTTTTGACAAAGTCCCGCACAAAAGATTAATTCTCAAACTGAACGCAGTTGGGATTCAAGGAAACGCATGTACATGGATTAGGGAGTGGTTAACATGTAGAAAACAGAAAGTACTGATTAGAGGAAAAACCTCAGAATGGAGTGTGGTAACCAGTGGTGTACCACAGGGATCAGTATTAGGTCCTCTGCTATTCCTAATCTACATTAATGATTTAGATTCTGGTATAGTAAGCAAACTTGTTAAATTTGCAGACGACACAAAAGTAGGAGGAGTGGCAAACACTGTTGCAGCAGCAAAGGTCATTCAAAATGATCTAGACAAGATTCAGAACTGGGCAGACACATGGCAAAAGACATTTAATAGAGAAAAGTGTAAGTTACTGCACGCAAGAAATAAAAATGTGCATTATAAATATCATATGGGAGATACTGAAATTGGAGAAGGAATCTATGAAAAAGACCTAGGACATGTCTTCATCTAGACAATGTGGGGAAGCTATAAAAAAGGCTAACAAGATGCTCAGATACATTGTGAAAAGTGTTGAATTTAAATCAAGGGAAGTAATGTTAAAACTGTACAATGCACTAGTAAGACCTCATCTTGAATATCGTGTGCAGTTCTGGTCACCTCGCTATAAAAAAGATATTGCTGCTCTAGAAAGAGTGCAAAGAAGAGCGACCAGACTTATTCCGGGCTTAAAAGGCATGTCATATGCAGACAGGCTAAAATAATTGAATCTGTTCAGTCTTGAACAAAGACGACTACGTGGCGACCTAATTCAAGCATTCAAAATTCTAAAAGGTATTGACAGTGTCGACCGAAGGGACTTTTTCAGCCTGAAAAAAGAAACAAGGACCAGGGGTCACAACTGGAGGTTAGACAAAGGGGCATTCAGAAAAGAAAATAGGAGGCACTTTTTTACACAGAGAATTGTGAGGTTGTGGAATCAACTCCCCAGTAATGTTGTTGAAGCTGACACCCTGGGATCCTTCAAGAAGCTGCTTGATGAGATTCTGGGATCAATAAGCTACTAACAACCAAACGAACAAGATGGGCTGAATGGCCTCCTCTCGTTTGTAAACTTTCTTATGTTCTTAAAACCATAGTTTCAGAGGGGGCGGAAATGTGCCCCATGATAGAAAGACTGTTCAACCACCACATTTCTTACCACTCCCTTAGTTGCAGTTCCTATTTTAAACCAGCTGTTATTGTTTAGAGCATGTTGAGTATTTATAGTAAGGATAATAATAAGACTCGATTTTAAATCACAATCTGTTGTGTCTGTACTACAGTATGTGTGAACATGTGTTTCAATCTGATAATGTGAAAAGTAGAACTGAAAGTTCTTAGTTGTCACTTTTTGCTAGCTGGGGTAACCTCAACTGATTATTACAGCAGGTGGAATTTTAAAAAAATAAATAAATAAATGTCACTTTGGTATTGCAGTAATGGTATGATGGCATCCAAGGTAAAGGTAGGAAGGTAGAGACCAGACGCTCAGATTCCATGATAAGCATCCATTTAGATGCAAGGCTTGGCAGAAATATAATCAAGAGCAATGAGCACAGCTTCTCTTGCTGAACCAACTAATCAATCTTTGATACCAGAAATGAGCACTTTGGGCACCTGCAGAAAACAGCTGTCCATCTGCCAATAGCAGACCCTCCATTCCAATCATTTGTTTCCAACTATTCTGATCATAAAGATCAATGTGCCCAAAATTCTGACATGGTTCCCAACCTACGGAGAGGTCTGTCTTGATGTCCACCCGACCCTACAATCAATGCACTTTTCTGGCCATCTTCTAGGGTTGTCTATCATTTTGCATCCACCACCTCTTTTTATTACACCCATGTCTAAATAAATACAATTGCTGTAGTAAATACTCCAAATGAGTCCAGCAGTGAAGAAACCACTTATCTAGCAGGGAAGGGAAGGGAAGGTGTACAGTACTGTAAGAGTTCAGTATTAAGGGGTACAGCTTGTTACTGTATAAATGGGCCCTAGTGAAGGATTTATAGGCTGGTTTGTCTTTAATGTTTAAATTTCTTTACCAGGATTACATATTTTTATAACAATCTCAGTTTCAGGGCTCATAGTAATGAGTATGTGATTGTTTGGTAAATACAGTGTAAGTAAATATTTTAGCATTACTAGCATAGCTACTGATTTTACCGTATTAGGTAGGGGTAACAAAGTTAAACTACAGGGCTGTTCTGATAACGTACATTAGCATGCAGCAGGGGCAATCATGCAATTACTACATCCAAGATTGTAAATGTAATTTCATCTTAACTGTCCTGTCTAAAAGAGTATTCTGATGATAAATGTGTGTCTACTAATGAGTATATTTAATAGGTACATGTGCAGTCTTTAGATACACTCACGTACAGTATATCTTTCTAATTGAACAGTCATTCTGTGTTAAATCTGTTTTTGTTGGTCTCTATTTAATTTCACTCGAGATATCTCTTATCCTGCTGCCACTGTGAGTTCAGCCCTGGGAAGATGACGCATCTTCTCTCAGTAGGGTTTTTTTATGAAACTATATTTACATAGATAAACAATTTGTACTTAACACGAGAGGCTGGCTGTCACAAGGGAAATAATCAGATGCTGCCTTATTTTAATAATTCCATGAAAAAAATAAATGAAATACCTTGAATGTATTTAATCAAATAGTCATCCATTATAATAGTCATATTGTGATATAGTTTTAATTACCACATGCTAAACTCATATTTCAACTCCCCAGTAATGTTGTTGCAGCTGACACCCTGGGATCCTTCAAGAAGCTGCTTGATGAGATTCTGGGATCAATAAGCTACTAACAACCAAACGAACAAGATGGGCTGAATGGCCTCCTCTCGTTTGTAAACTTTCTTATGTTCTTAAATACATATAGCTGAAGGATGTTCATCAGCTAAATCTTGCATATTAGTCTGTTGGTGTGCTGCTATGAGATAAGACTTAGTAGTCTAATTAGCCCGTTCCTAATTTTTTTGGGCTTGTACAATATAACAAAGAACACACATGCAAAACAGCCTTTTTTTTCAGAATATGACTTATTTGCCTATGACTTCTAGTAATTTGAATGTGGTTGTTAAACACCTCCAGAGGCTGATGCTTACTCCAGATTAGGCAATGAATAGCCTGTGTCTCTGTGGAGATACTTTAACAGACACCCTTCTGGAAAACCAGATATTGTACAACTAGAATGGAATACAATTTCTGTGAGTTTGAATTAAAAGCAAGAGATTCTTATAGACCCAGTACATGCAGATCCTGTCAGTGTCAGATTTCTTTTTTATTCATAGCACAGAATTCAGTATTCGTATGTAGTAACTGAGATTAAATATGTCACAGCTACATATGGTATATGTAATTATAATGAACCAAGGCTATTTAAAGACATCAATGTGTGACAGGTCAGTGTTATAAATGTTTTTTAAATTATCTATTGTATCTAATAAAATTTTAACCATTACACAGTACTATCAGCAAGACTGCATGATGGGGTGGACAGGCTGACCATACCACTACCAGGTAGAAGAACCACTGCATAATGGGGCCAGAAATGAGGACTATCAATCAAACCCATACACAAGGAAGCAGGTAACACAGTCTCTATACACGCCAGGATTAACTGAGTTAATCAGCAGTGGTGTTGGAATTAAGGTTGCCACCTGGCCCCATAATTCCGGAACACTGTGAGACAGAACAGGATTTTGAAGTTGAAGAAAGCCAACGTGTGAATTGAGCCCTAAACCTTTGCTAAATTGATTCTGGTGATTTAATTATCTTGAGGCAGCATGACAATACAATAATAGCTTTTAGCAAATGAAATAAATAAATAAGTACATCATCAATATTTATTTATTTTACTAATAGTTTTAAAAATATATATTTTAAAGTTTCTTTATAGTTTCTAATAGTATATCACCTTCTACCACTGAAATCATTAATACTGAGCAGCTGTTCACTATTCCTGACACCAGACAGCGTGAACACTGGATCAGTGTTTTTATTTAATTGGGAGAGTCAATGTAAATTAGGGCTATATATTACTAATTAATAGGATATAAATAGCATATTTTTAATATTGAGAACTGAAATATCATTTTGTACAAAATAAAAATAAATATCTTGAAGAAACCTACACACATGTTTATTCAAGATGCTTTTTTTTTATTTTGTAAGATTTGTATTATCACAATGATTCGGATAATTCAGAAGCAGTATAAATTAAGCAAGTGCTTAGCGCTCAGTTCACGTGTTTATTGCTTTCAGTTTAAGGGCAACTTAAAAACCCTGTCCCGTCCCAAAGTGTTCTGGAAGTATGGGGCCAGGTGGCAACTCTAGTTGGAATGGGCCATGCCTTTAAAAATGTCTACTTCATCAAGGGGAAGACCATTTGTTTTTGTCAATAGCCTTTTTCTTTACCTTTTTATATGAAGATTTTATTATTATTATTATTTTTTATTTTTTGTAATTATTATTATTTTTTTAGTTACTATGCAGTTAAGCAGCAACCACTGTTTAAATATGTTGTAACTATGTCAGTGTTAAAAAGTTATGTACTTTGTGGCAGGGCGATTACCCTGTACAATGGTAAATGAGTGTTGGTGTGATTTGTATGTGGAAATGGGTTTATAGTGTGTCATTTTGGAGTTGATTTGTGTAATTGAATTCTTGTTCACAGACGGGCGCTCGATTGAGACTTGCTGCCTGCTAGACTTGGTTGCGGGGAAGGGCAGCAATTGATTGGCTGTGCTGGTGCTCAATCAGCTGGTGTTCGGGTCTTGACCGAGTGTCCGTCAGTTTAAAAACATCTGTGGGACATAGCTCGGAGCTGCTGCAAGGCCTGCCGTTTTCACAGCCCATTTGATTTATAGTTTGTTGTACTGTGTTTTATTTTGCACTTTTGGTACAGCTCGATGTACTAGTCCTCTGTGCGTTACCATCGCTGGTAATGTCACATGACCACCTATATTTACTTTCGTTTTCTGTTTGTTAATAAATCCTGCGCGCCTGTGCCGGCATTTCAACCCCACGTCCATGTGTCTCTGTATGCTTGAACAGCAGCTACCCACACACGTGACACGAGCAAGACCCTGTCACAGACATATATCTATTTCCTGTTACGTTTCAATGGTTTATGTTCTGGTAAATACTTAGGTTGCTGACAGATGTTTTGGCTGCTTTAACATTCAATACCCAGCACCTTAACGCTATTCACAATGTCAGCAACATTTCTTAACCCTTCAACACACCAATAACTGGACTCGCACGAAGGCAGTCCACATACATAAACATGGTTAACTTGTCATTTAAATAAAAAAAACAACACAAAAATTATTTATGTTATTATTTACTGAATAAATGTTTAAGTGTTATATATATAGTGACAAACCTGGGTAAGTTTGCCACATGCAGGACCTTTTCTCAATGTCTTCTTCTAAAAGGAACAGCACTCAAAACCACTGGTTGGTTTAACAGGGCAGGCCTGTATATATATTTACACAAAAATAAAATAAACAAAACAAAACACATCCCTTGTCAGGTCTGCCCACTCAGGCTTCCTTCAGGCCTTAGCCTTTACCCAAACAGCCTCGCCATGTGCTGCCTGCTTATATACACCTGCCTAAATTACTAGCAGGTGTTTTGCTAATTAAATTCATAAAACAGTACAAAAAAATTTAACCTGCGGCAAGTTTGAAAGTCCTGTTGGGGGGGCACATTTACTCCAAATTGCCTGTCATCTCTCTATATCAACAGGTGCTACACAAAAGTGGTAACCTGATATGAAAGACAGCATTTTTTGAAGCTCACATAAGTCCTGTATAGAATGCAGTAATCAAATACAGTGCTCATGTGTTATACATACACTCATTCTAAATCAATATTTTATCTACATCTATCCAGGTTCCCCCGCAACTCTCAGCACTCTATGTTGCAACTCTTAATTTATTTTGCCAGTAGGCATGAGCTGAGTTTGTGGTATCTGAACATAAAGTATACTGTTTTCAACCCTTGGTACATATAACCTTCATAAAGTTGCATCTAGGCTGTTATGAGTAAGGCTGTTAATGCCATAGTTCTTGGAAGGACTATGCATCTTTTAGAAGCATGTCAATAAGCACTGTTATTTTACATTTATTATTAAAATAAGAAAGTCTTTCTACTCCAATGAAACTGCTTGTCTCTGTAACGGTCTCAGATCTGTCATTGTATGCATGTCCTTTCAATGTGCTATACAAAGGTATAAACATAACAGGTTGTGGCGGAGTGTCCCGCCCCGTTGTGTTTATAAGTGTTTTATGTTGTCTGTAGTGTGTTAATGTTGGTGTTTATGTATAAAATACACAGGATATAAATATGGGTTATGAGAACTAATGTTATAAAGTGTTACTTGTATTTAGGCACAGGGATTGCACAGGGGAGCACAATTAGTTCACTTGCAGTTGTACCGAAGCTCCAATTGAATGATTGATTAGCAATCGAGTCTCGGTACAGCTTCATAAAAGCAACGTGTTTTCACTCAGGGTTGTGTGTCAGAGGAGAGACGTAAGTCTGTGGAGTAAAGGAAACAATTGCTATACGTGCTGGCTTTAAACCAGCACGATACGTGTTCTGTTTATTTGTTTGGCCAACACGCCTTTTTGTTTGTGTTAGTTTTCTTTACATCTTTTATTTTCTATTTATCATTTAATAAATATACTGAGCGCCACGGCTCAGTTTTCACCTGCCAGTCCTTGTTTTGGAGTCTGGGTCTGACGTCACCACTACCGTCATCCTGTTCACATATGGTGTCCAGAAGTGGGATAGCAGCTTATCCACGAGTCAGGCCGGAATACTGCAGGTGAAATTAATTAAAAATGAATAAATAAATAAATAATAATAATAAAAAGAAAAGGATTACAAATAATTTTGTTTGAAAAAAAATTACTAATGAAAATGGGAAGAAGTGGCAGGAGAAAGCAGCAGCAACAGCAGCGCGGGGCCGGTCGCAGGTCCCGTCGCATCTCTACCACACTGGATGTTTGCCTCGCATGTTTGGATGAGGAAGGGTGGTGCTTCCTGTGGGACGTGGTCAGGTACCGTCCACTCAGCCACAGCTACGCATGGCAGGAGATAGAGGAGCCTGAGCGTCCAGAGTCAGGAGGAGAGGTCCCACTGGCTCTCCTCTAGGGAATCTGGGGCTGGCTGGTGGAGCCTGGGAGGAATGCTGAAGAGGCCCTCCCTGATGTGATCAACCTCCTGTGGGCCAGAGATGGAGAGCGATGGGAAGCCTGGGAAAAGCAACACTGCCCAGTGTCCCTCCCAGACATTGCGGACATGGTAATCCGCTACCTGGCTGCAGATATGGTAGAGCTCCAGCTATCTCCAGATCCATCGGGAAAAACCCTGCCGCTGCCATCTCCAACAACAGAGGGAGAGGAGCCATCGCTGCCGTCTCCAGCGCCAGAGGGAGAGGAGCCATCGCTGCCGTCCCCAGCGCCAGAGGGAGAGGAGCCATTGCTGCTGTCCCCAGAGCCAGAGGGAGAGGAGCCATTGCTGCCGTCCCCAGCGTCAGATGGAGAGGAGACATCGCTGCAGTCTCCACCAGCAGAGGGAGAATGCCTGCTGGTTTCGCCTCCGCAGCCTGAGGGGCAGGAGCACGAACGCCCACAGCCCAAAAGGGAGGACGCAGAGTGTCCGCAGCCCAAGAAAGGGGAGCCCCCAGGTCCACAGCTCAGGATGAGTACAGCAGAGGAAAAGTGCCTGCTGTTCATAAGAACATAAGAACATAAGAAAGTTTACAAACGAGAGGAGGCCATTTGGTCCATCTTGCTCGTTTGGTTGTTACTAGCTTATTGATCCCAGAATCTCATCAAGCAGCTTCTTGAAGGATCCCAGGGTGTCAGCTTCAACAACATTACTGGGGAGTTGATTCCAGACCCTCACAATTCTCTGTGTAAAAAAGTGTCTCCTATTTTCTGTTCTGAATGCCCCTTTTTCTAAACTCCATTTGTGACCCCTGGTCCTTGTTTCTTTTTTCAGGCTGAAAAAGTCCCTTGGGTCGACACTGTCAATACCTTTTAGAATTATGAATGCTTGAATTAGGTCGCCACGTAGTCTTCTTTGTTCAAGACTGAACAGATTCAATTCTTTTAGCCTGTCTGCATATGACATGCCTTTTAAGCCCAGAATAATTCTGGTCGCTCTTCTTTGCACTCTTTCTAGAGCAGCAATATCTTTTTTATAGCGAGGTGACCAGAACTGAACACAATATTCAAGATGAGGTCTTACTAGTGCATTTTACAGTTTTAACATTACTTCCCTTGATTTAAATTCAACACTTTTCACAATGTATCCGAGCATCTTGTTAGCCTTTTTTATAGCTTCCCCACATTGTCTAGATGAAGACATTTCTGAGTCAACAAAAACTCCTAGGTCTTTTTCATAGATTCCTTCTCCAATTTCAATATCTCCCAGCAGAGGGTGAATGCCTGCTGGTTCCACCTCCACCACTGTGGGAGGACTACGTGTCGTTCCCACCACACCAACAGGGGTGAATTCCTGCTGGTTCCTCCACCATCAGCAGAGAGAGAATACCTGCTGGTTTCACCACCACTCTCACGAGGAGAGGAGCAGGAGCTGCCTCTGCCTCCATCCCTACCACATGAGGAAGAGAACCAGGAGCTGCCACCACAGAGCCAGCACTAAACCCTGAGCACTATCTGTCAGCACAGAAAGGACACAGGCACCACTTTCCCGGGATTAAAGGGAGAGCCCCACCAGTCCCCTGCAAGTGAGGGAGAGCCGCACCAGTCCCCTGCAAGTGAGGGAGAGCCGCACCAGTCCTCTGCAACAGGGGGAGACTACACGCTGCTCCCACCTTCATTGCCAGGAGACTACACGCTGCTCCCACCTTGGTTGCCAGGAGACTACACGCTGCTTCCACCTTCGTTGCCAGGAGACCACACGCTGCTCCCACCTTTGTTGCCAGGAGACCACACGCTGTTCCCACCTTCGTTGCCAGGAGACCACACGCTGTTCCCACTTCCACCGTTTCCACCACCAGGAGCAGAGCAGCAGGAGCTGCCTCTGCCTCCAGCCCCTCCACCAGCAGGAGCAGAGCAGCAGGAGCTGCCTGCGCCATTGCCAGGAGCAGAGCAGTAGGAGCTCCCTCTGCCTCCGCCACCTCCACCAACAGAGGTTGAATTCCTGCTGGTTCCGTCTCCACTGCCATGGGAGGACTGCTTGCAGCTCCCGCCTCCACCAGCAGAAGGTGAATACCTGCTGGTTCTGTCTCTCTACCGCCCAAGGATGCCCGCCTCGCTCCACCTCGCTCCACCTCACTCCGCCCAGGATGCCCGCTGCTCCGCATCGCCTGGGGTTGCCTGCTGCTCCGCATCACCTGGTGTTGTCTGTTGCTCCGCATTGCCTGGGGCGCTACCAGTTACAGGGTACGAGGGAGAAGGTCCCACTGCCGCCTCTATGGCCAGGGGCTCCCCTCCCGAGTTTGCCTCCTGAGGGTCCACTGCTGCTGCCGTCGCCTCCCGAAGGTCCGCTGCTGCCGTTGCCTGGGGTCGCCAGCACTGTTTCACCTGGGGTCGCCGGAACTGCTTCGCAAGGGGCCGCTGCCAGCTCCGCTTTGTCTGGGGTTGCTGTCAGCCCTGCTTTTCCGCAGGAAAACTTGTGGCCGGAGCCCAATAAGGGGGAGCTGCCGGCTATGAAGAAGGGGGAGAGGTCAGGAGACCACCTTCCCGCAACACTTTCACTGCAGGGAATTTGGTGGCTGGGGCCCCACAAGAGATTGACTACGCCTGAAAAAGTTAAATAGAGGGTGTGTATACGTTCATATAAATAAAAAAAAATGACTCTGTTATTGTTATTTAAGGAAAATACTTTGTTTTGTATTAAATATAACACATGTTAAATTGTACTGTTGCCAAGATTGTGTAGGTCATATAGACTTTGTCATCACAAATATATTGCAAATGTTGTGGGTATTTTATATTTTTAATAGGGCACTAAATTTAATTAAATCTTTAACATAATTTGTTTAGCTTTGCCTAGCGATAACGATCTAACACCTCAAATACATCAGGGAATCAGGAAACAAAAAGATAATCAAACTCGACTGCGATTTAATTACCCAGTCTAGTGAGAGAAAGATGGGGTAACACAGAGCCTGCAAGAAAGAAAAATATGACCACTTTAAATTAGCTTAAAGATTTAAGAGACTTAAGACAAATTTCACATCATATTGATTTAAAACCACTACAAGTACAAGATGCAAGCGTTTTTATTCTTAAATCGTCTAAGCACAGACTAACCCAGGTAATAAATTAATAAGAGAATTAAACTGTTTGCGATGTCTAACCAAAGTTTCAACCCAACATATTTGGTGTCTAAAGAAATGTACTTTCTTATGGTAAAAATAACGGGAATTCTGAATTATTTAGCAAAAGTTATGCACCTCTTAAATGTCTCCCCTTTCCAGATTATGATAATGAACTAATCAGAAAAGAGGAGGGACGAGGGATCAATCAAGGTTGTAAACCGATTCAAGCACAAACTAGCCAATCAGAGCATGCAGCGGGAAACTCAAATAATTCCTTTGTTTGAAAAGTACAAAAGCCGACTGTTAACATTAGCTCCTTGCCCCTCTGATCTTTGGATACGCGCTCCTCTGATCCCCTGACCGCTCCTCTGATCCCTTCTCGCTCCTCTCATCTCCTGACTGCTCCTCTGATCCCTGACCGCTCCTCTGATCCCTTCTCGCTCCTCTGATCCCTTCTCGCTCCTCTCATCTCCTGACTGCTCTGATCCCTGATCGCTCCTCTGATCCCTGACCGCTCCTCTGATCCTTGACCGCTCCTCTGATCCCTGCTCACTCAGATTCAAAGAAACTACAAGACTACCCCTGGAGCCCTCAGCTCTCAGTATCTATCCATCTAGGTCAGGGGCCCTGACACTCAGAGAAACACAAGGTAACAGAGCGCTGAAAGTGACTGCTTAAATATCTCTTAAATATCTCTTCAGGTATTGTACGATCCCTTCTTGTAGTGTCAGTATGTACTAATATTTTGGTAAATTGTTGTTTAAAACCTCAGTTCTCATTGTAATACTTTTAATGTGATATTAATTGTGTAACTCTTTTGTGTGATTTTCAAACTTATTTTGTTGCATGCTTAATAAATACCATCTTTTTAAGAAGAGATTCCCAGTATTGAATCATTCACTCATGTTGAACAAACACAATTAATGAACTTTGAACAGTCTGGAATGTGGTCTATTTTTGGCTTCTTGTAACGTGTAAATCTGCCATCGTTTTCGATATTGAAAACTGGTTTGTACATTATAATAGCATGCGTTTATTGTTTTAAGAGTATTTACTGACCACAGTAGTACCCACAATTGTATGTAACTTGTGTGTAGGCGGCAGGCCCCTGGTGATAAAAAAGCCACTGCCATCCTCTCTGTATAGCATTTCTATCCTTTACCTGCTTTAGTCCCTTGTGACCTTTTCCCTAGTATACATCTCTTCTTTCCTAACTAATTTGGTGAATAAACCGAGACCCAGAAGGAAAGAAGCCCAGGCCCCTGTATGAGTGGTGTTTATAGAATTATACGTACCTACATTGAACCCTTCTGGAAGAGAAGAA